>NW_026284295.1:0-110000 GCF_023373465.1 Oncorhynchus keta
CGGCCATCCTGTGTCCATCAGACCAGTCAATTTTGCATTTTTGAGCATGTCAAATTTCATATGGTAAATGCACATTGAAACATATTGCAAATCTGCGCGCACTTGCAATATGATTCTATAGTGTAAAAACATCACCTAATGGACATGATGAAATCAACACAGCAGTGATGGAAATGTACAACTATCACTGCCCGGCCATCCTGTGTTCCCATGAGCATTAATATCAGAATGACCGGTAAATGCATTACAACCATATTTTTATTTTTGGGTTACCAGTTGCACAACAATGCGTGCATTTGCAATATGATTCTATAGTGAAAAACATCACTAATAATGGACATGATGAAATCAACACAACAAGTGATGGAAATGTACAACTATCACTGCTCGGCCATCCTGTGTTCATCAGACCAGTCAATTTCACATTCCTGCAGGATTTTTATAGCATGACAAATTCGTGATGGTACCTGCCCATTGAACCATATTGCAAATGCACAGTGACTTTGCAAAAGTGAGAAAACATAAACAAATGGACATGATGAAATCAACACAACAGGTGATGGAAATGTACAACTATCACTGCTCGGCCATCCTGTGTTCATCAGACCAGTCAATTTTGCATTTTTGAGCATTTCAAATTTCATATGGTAAATGCACATTTGAAACATATTTGCAAATGCGCGCGCACCACAATATATGATTCTATAGTGAAAAACATCACTAATGGACATGATGAAATCAACACAGCAGTGATGAAATGTACAACTATCACTGCCCGGCCATCCTGTGTTCCCATAGCGAGCATTAATATCAGAATGACCGGTAAATGCATTTACAACCATATTTTTATTTTTGGGTTACCAGTTGCACAACAATGCACGTGCATTTGCAATATGATTCTATAGTGAAAAAAACATCACTAATGGACATGATGAAATCAACACAACAAGTGATGGAAATGTACAACTATCACTGCTCGGCCATCCTGTGTTCATCAGACCAGTCAATTTCACATTCCTGCAGGATTTTTATAGCATGACAAATTTGATGGTACCTGCCCATTGAACCATATTGCAAATGCACAGTGACTTTGCAAAGTGAGAAAACATAAACAAATGGACGTAGTGAAATCAACACAACAGGTGATGAAATGTACAACTATCACTGCTCGGCCATCCTGTGTTCATCAGACCAGTCAATTTTGCATTTTGAGCATGTCAAATTTCATATGGTAAATGCACATTGAAACATATTGCAAATGCGCGCACTTGCAATATGATTCTATAGTGTAAAAACATCACCTAATGGACATGATGAAATCAACACAACGAGTGATGGAAATGTACAACTATCACTGCTCGGCCATCCTGTGTCCATCAGACCAGTCAATTTTGCATTTTTTTGAGCATGTCAAATTTCATATGGTAAATGCACATTGAAACATATTGCAAATGCGCGCGCACTTGCAATATGATTCTATAGTGTAAAAACATCACCTAATGGACATGATGAAATCAACACAACGAGTGATGGAAATGTACAACTATCACTGCCCGGCCATCCTGTGTTCCCATAGCGAGCATTAATATCAGAATGACCGGTAAATGCATTTACAACCATATTTTAATTTTTGGGTTACCAGTTGCACAACAATGCACGTGCATTTGCAATATGATTCTATAGTGAAAAAACATCACCTAATGGACATGATGAAATCAACACAACAAGTGATGGAAATGTACAACTATCACTGCTCGGCCATCCTGTGTTCATCAGACCAGTCAATTTCACATTCCTGCAGGATTTTTATAGCATGACAAATTTGTGATGGTACCTGCCCATTGAACCATATTGCAAATGCACAGTGACTTTGCAAAAGTGAGAAAACATAAACAAATGGACATGATGAAATCAACACAACAGGTGATGGAAATGTACAACTATCACTGCTCAGCCATCCTGTGTTCATCAGACCAGTCAATTTTGCATTTTTGAGCATGTCAAATTTCATATGGTAAATGCACATTGAAACATATTGCAAATGCGCGCACTTGCAATATGATTCTATAGTGAAAAAACATCACCTAATGGACATGATGAAATCAACACAACGAGTGATGGAAATGTACAACTATCACTGCTCGGCCATCCTGTGTCCATCAGACCAGTCAATTTTGCATTTTTGAGCATTTCAAATTTCATATGGTAAATGCACATTGAAACATATTGCAAATGCGCGCGCACTTGCAATATGATTCTATAGTGAAAAACATCACCTAATGGACATGATGAAATCAACACAACGAGTGATGGAAATGTACAACTATCACTGCCCGGCCATCCTGTGTTCCCATAGCAAGCATTAATATCAGAATGACCGGTAAATGCATTTACAACCATATTTTAATTTTTGGGTTACCAGTTGCACAACAATGCACGTGCATTTGCAATATGATTCTATAGTGAAAAAACATCACCTAATGGACATGATGAAATCAACACAACAAGTGATGGAAATGTACAACTATCACTGCTCGGCCATCCTGTGTTCATCAGACCAGTCAATTTCACATTCCTGCAGGATTTTTATAGCATGACAAATTCGTGATGGTACCTGCCCATTGAACCATATTGCAAATGCACAGTGACTTTGCAAAAGTGAGAAAACATAAACAAATGGACATGATGAAATCAACACAACAGGTGATGGAAATGTACAACTATCACTGCTCAGCCATCCTGTGTTCATCAGACCAGTCAATTTTGCATTTTTGAGCATGTCAAATTTCATATGGTAAATGCACATTGAAACATATTGCAAATGCGCGCGCACTTGCAATATGATTCTATAGTGAAAAACATCACCTAATGGACATGATGAAATCAACACAACGAGTGATGGAAATGTACAACTATCACTGCTCGGCCATCCTGTGTCCATCAGACCAGTCAATTTTGCATTTTGAGCATGTCAAATTTCATATGGTAAATGCACATTGAAACATATTGCAAATGCGCGCGCACTTGCAATATGATTCTATAGTGTAAAAACATCACCTAATGGACATGATGAAATCAACACAACGAGTGATGGAAATGTACAACTATCACTGCCCGGCCATCCTGTGTTCCCATCAGCGAGCATTAATATCAGAATTTTGTAAAGCATTTCAAATATTTTTATTTTGGTTACCAGTTGCACATACAAATGCACGTGCATTTGCAATATGATTCTATAGTGAAAAACATCACCTAATGGACATGATGAAATCAACACAACGAGTGATGGAAATGTACAACTATCACTGCTCGGCCATCCTGTGTCCATCAGACCAGTCAATTTTGCATTTTTGAGCATTTCAAATTTCATATGGTAAATGCACATTGAAACATATTGCAAATGCGCGCGCACTTGCAATATGATTCTATAGTGTAAAAACATCACCTAATGGACATGATGAAATCAACACAACGAGTGATGGAAATGTACAACTATCACTGCCCGGCCATCCTGTGTTCCCATAGCGAGCATTAATATCAGAATGACCGGTAAATGCATTTACAACCATATTTTTATTTTTGGGTTACCAGTTGCACAACAATGCACGTGCATTTGCAATATGATTCTATAGTGTAAAAACATCACCTAATGGACATGATGAAATCAACACAACGAGTGATGGAAATGTACAACTATCACTGCTCGGCCATCCTGTGTTCATCAGACCAGTCAATTTTGCATTTTTGAGCAAGGTCAAATTTCATATGGTAAATGCACATTGAAACATATTGCAAATGCACGTGCACTTGCAATATGATTATATAGTGAAAAAACATCACAAAATGGACATGATGAAGTCAACACAACGAGTGATGGAAAGGAACAACTATCACTGCCCGGCCATCCCGAGTTCATCAGGCCAGTCAATTTTGCATTTCTGCAGGATTTTTGAGCATGTCAAATTTCTTACGTCATTTGGCCCACAAAAAAATCCTTATGCACAATTAAAAAAAATATATAAAAAAATATGATAATAAAATTGGACAAAAGTATATTCATACAGTTCTTACACATGTGTAATTGACAAAAAAATTGAAAGAATTTCAAAAAACGGTCCAGAAAGCACTTTTTAAGGGTGTGTGAAGTTTTTACAAAATTTTGACATTTTTGACTTTTGACTTTGACTTCCTATGAAATCATATTGGAATTGGACAAAACATATTCCTTATGCGCATGTAAAAAAAAAAAAAAAAAAAATTATGATAATAAAATTGGACAAAAGTATATTCATACAGTTCTTACACATGTGTAATTGACAAAAAATCGAAAGAATTTCAAAAACGGTCCAGAAAGCACTTTTTATGGGTGTGTGAAGTTTTTTACAAAATTTTGACATTTTTGACTTTTGACTTTTGACTTCCTATGAAATCATATTGGAATTGGACAAAACATATTCCTTATGCGCATATAAAAAAAAAAAAATTATGATAATAAAATTGGACAAAAGTATATTCATACAGTTCTTACACATGTGTAATTGACAAAAAATCGAAAGAATTTCGAAAAACGGTCCAGAAAGCACTTTTTTATGGGTGTGTGAAGTTTTTTACAAAATTTTGACATTTTTGACTTTTGACTTTTGACTTCCTATGAAATCATATTGGAATTGGACAAAACATATTCCTTATGCGCATATAAAATTTTAAAAAAAAATTATGATAATAAAATTGGACAAAAGTATATTCATACAGTTCTTACACATGTGTAATTGACAAAAAAATCGAAAGAAGTTCGAAAAACGGTCCAGAAAGCACTTTTTTAAGGGGTGATAAGTTTTTGAAAAAAAGTTCATTTTTCAAAATTTTACTTTTGGACATTAATTTGGGTTACATATCCAATATGAAAAACCCCGGTGGAGCGCATTTGCCCCCTGTTGAATTTTTAAAGTGTTACAACTGGCAATTACCATATGGCATTTGCAATACACTTTGGATGAATCAACGCCGAATTGGGTGGTATTGGCCAATGTGTATATGGTTTGTCCGATGCCAATGACATGCCATTCATTTTTGTCCAATACAGGGGGGTATTCCCTTACATTAAGTTAACATGATACCAGACAGAACTTACATTAAGTTAACATGATACCAGCCAGAACGTACATTAAGTTAACATGATACCAGCCAATACTTACATTAAGTTAACATGATACTAGCCAGAACTTACATTAAGTTAGCATGATACCAGCCAATACTTACATTAAGTTAACATGATACCAGCCAGAACTGATATTAAGTTAACATGATACCAGCCAGAACTTACATTAAGTTAACATGATACCAGCCAGAACTTACATTAAGTTAACATGATACCAGCCAGAACTTACATTAAGTTAGCCTGATACCAGCCAGAATGTACATTAAGTTAACATGATACCAGCCAATACTTACATTAAGTTAACATGATACCAGCCAGAACTTACATTAAGTTAACATGATACCAGCCAATACTTACATTAAGTTAACATGATACCAGCCAGAACTGATATTAAGTTAACATGATACCAGCCAGAACTTACATTAAGTGAACATGATAGCAGCCAGAACTGATATTACTGAGAAGTGAACATGATACCAGCCAGAACGTACATTAAGTAAACATGATACCAGCCAGAACTTACATTAAGTTAACATGATACCAGCCAGAATTTACATTAAGTTAACATGATACCAGCCAGAACGTACATTAAGTTAACATGATACCAGCCAGAATTTACATTAAGTTAACATGATACCAGCCAGAACGTACATTAAGTTAACATGATACCAGCCAGAACTTACATTAAGTTAGCATGATACCAGCCAGAACTTACATTAAGTTAACATGATACCAGCCAGAATGTACATTAAGTTAACATGATACCAGCCAGAATTTACATTAAGTTAACATGATACCAGCCAGAACTTACATTAAGTTAACATGATACCAGCCAGAACTTACATTAAGTTAACATGATACCAGCCAGAACTTACATTAAGTTAGCATGATACCAGCCAGAACTTACATTAAGTTAACATGATACCAGCCAGAATGTACATTAAGTTAACATGATACCAGCCAGAACTTACATTAAGTTAACATGATACCAGACATAACTTACATTAAGTTAACATGATACCAGACAGAACTTACATTAAGTTAACATGATACCAGCCAGAACTGATATTACTGAGAAGTGAACATGATACCAGCCAGAACTTACATTAAGTTAACATGATACCAGACAGAACTTACATTAAGTTAACATGATACCAGAGAGAACGTACATTAAGTTAACATGATACCAGCCAGAACTTACATTAAGTTAACATGATACCAGACAGAACTTACATTAAGTTAACATGATACCAGACAGAACTTACATTAAGTTAACATGATACCAGCCAGAACTGATATTAAGTTAACATGATACCAGCCAGAACTGATATTACTGAGAAGTTAACATGATACCAGCCAGAACTTACATTAAGTTAACATCATACCAGCCAATACTTACATTAAGTTAACATGATACCAGCCAGAACTGATATTAAGTTAACATGATACCAGCCAGAACTTACATTAAGTTAACATGATACTAGCCAGAACTTACATTAAGTTAACATGATACCAGCCAATACTTACATTAAGTTAACATGATACCAGCCAGAACGTACATTAAGTTAACATGATACCAGCCAATACTTACATTAAGTTAACATGATACTAGCCAGAACTTACATTAAGTTAGCATGATACCAGCCAATACTTACATTAAGTTAACATGATACCAGCCAGAACTGATATTAAGTTAACATGATACCAGCCAGAACTTACATTAAGTTAACATGATACCAGCCAGAACGTACATTAAGTTAACATGATACCAGCCAGAACTTACATTAAGTTAGCCTGATACCAGCCAGAACTTACATTAAGTTAACATGATACCAGCCAGAATGTACATTAAGTTAACATGATACCAGCCAATACTTACATTAAGTTAACATGATACCAGCCAGAACTGATATTAAGTTAACATGATACCAGCCAGAACTTACATTAAGTGAACATGATAGCAGCCAGAACTGATATTACTGAGAAGTGAACATGATACCAGCCAGAACGTACATTAAGTAAACATGATACCAGCCAGAACTTACATTAAGTTAACATGATACCAGCCAGAATTTACATTAAGTTAACATGATACCAGCCAGAACGTACATTAAGTTAACATGATACCAGCCAGAATTTACATTAAGTTAACATGATACCAGCCAGAACGTACATTAAGTTAACATGATACCAGCCAGAACTTACATTAAGTTAGCATGATACCAGCCAGAACTTACATTAAGTTAACATGATACCAGCCAGAATGTACATTAAGTTAACATGATACCAGCCAATACTTACATTAAGTGAACATGATACCAGCCAGAACGTACATTAAGTAAACATGATACCAGCCAGAACGTACATTAAGTTAACATGATACCAGCCAGAATTTACATTAAGTTAACATGATACCAGCCAGAACGTACATTAAGTTAACATGATACCAGCCAGAATTTACATTAAGTTAACATGATACCAGCCAGAACGTACATTAAGTTAACATGATACCAGCCAGAACTTACATTAAGTTAGCATGATACCAGCCAGAACTTACATTAAGTTAACATGATACCAGCCAGAACTTACATTAAGTTAACATGATACCAGCCAGAACTGATATTAAGTTAACATGATACCAGACAGAACTTACATTAAGTTAACATGATACCAGCCAGAACTTACATTAAGTTAACATGATACCAGACAGAACTTACATTAAGTTAACATGATACCAGCCAGAACTTACATTAAGTTAACATGATACCAGTCAGAACTTACATTAAGTTAACATGATACCAGCCAGAACTTACATTAAGTTAACATGATACCAGCCAGAACTTACATTAAGTTAGCATGATACCAGCCAGAACTTACATTAAGTTAACATGATACCAGCCAGAATGTACATTAAGTTAACATGATACCAGCCAGAACTTACATTAAGTTAACATGATACCAGACATAACTTACATTAAGTTAACATGATACCAGACAGAACTTACATTAAGTTAACATGATACCAGCCAGAACTGATATTACTGAGAAGTGAACATGATACCAGCCAGAACATACATTAAGTTAACATGATACCAGCCAGAACGTACATTAAGTTAACATGATACCAGACAGAACTTACATTAAGTTAACATGATACCAGCCAGAACTTACATTAAGTTAACATGATACCAGCCAGAACTGATATTACTGAGAAGTGAACATGATACCAGCCAGAACGTACATTAAGTTAACATGATACCAGCCAGAACGTACATTAAGTTAACATGATACCAGCCAGAGCTGATATTACTGAGAAGTGAACATGATACCAGCCAGAATTTACATTGAGTTAACATGATACCAGCCAAAACGTACATTAAGTTAACATGATACCAGCCAGAACTTACATTAAGTTAGCATGATACCAGCCAGAACTTACATTAAGTTAACATGATACCAGCCAGAACTTACATTAAGTTAACATGATACCAGCCAGAACTGATATTAAGTTAACATGATACCAGCCAGAACTTACATTAAGTTAACATGATACCAGCCAGAACTTACATTAAGTTAGCATGATACCAGCCAGAACTTACATTAAGTTAACATGATACCAGCCAGAATGTACATTAAGTTAACATGATACCAGCCAGAACTGATATTAAGTTAACATGATACCAGACAGAACTTACATTAAGTTAACATAATACCAGACAGAACTTACGTTAAGTTAACATGATACCAGCCAGAACTTACATTAAGTTAACATGATACCAGACAGAACTTACATTAAGTTAGCATGATACCAGCCAGAACTTACATTAAGTTAACATGATACCAGCCAGAATGTACATTAAGTTAACATGATACCAGCCAATACTTACATTAAGTTAACATGATACCAGCCAGAACTGATATTAAGTTAACATGATACCAGACAGAACTTACATTAAGTTAACATGATACCAGCCAGAACTTACATTAAGTTAACATGATACCAGCCAGAACTTACATTAAGTTAACATGATACCAGCCAGAACGTACATTAAGTTAACATGATACCAGCCAATACTTACATTAAGTTAACATGATACCAGCCAGAACTTACATTAAGTTAACATGATACCAGCCAGAACGTACATTAAGTTAACATGATACCAGCCAGAACTTACATTAAGTTAGCCTGATACCAGCCAGAACTTACATTAAGTTAACATGATACCAGCCAGAATGTACATTAAGTTAACATGATACCAGCCAATACTTACATTAAGTTAACATGATACCAGCCAGAACTGATATTAAGTTAACATGATACCAGCCAGAACTTACATTAAGTGAACATGATAGCAGCCAGAACTGATATTACTGAGAAGTGAACATGATACCAGCCAGAACGTACATTAAGTAAACATGATACCAGCCAGAACTTACATTAAGTTAACATGATACCAGCCAGAATTTACATTAAGTTAACATGATACCAGCCAGAACGTACATTAAGTTAACATGATACCAGCCAGAATTTACATTAAGTTAACATGATACCAGCCAGAACGTACATTAAGTTAACATGATACCAGCCAGAACTTACATTAAGTTAGCATGATACCAGCCAGAACTTACATTAAGTTAACATGATACCAGCCAGAATGTACATTAAGTTAACATGATACCAGCCAATACTTACATTAAGTGAACATGATACCAGCCAGAACGTACATTAAGTAAACATGATACCAGCCAGAACGTACATTAAGTTAACATGATACCAGCCAGAATTTACATTAAGTTAACATGATACCAGCCAGAACGTACATTAAGTTAACATGATACCAGCCAGAATTTACATTAAGTTAACATGATACCAGCCAGAACGTACATTAAGTTAACATGATACCAGCCAGAACTTACATTAAGTTAACATGATACTAGCCAGAACTTACATTAAGTTAGCATGATACCAGCCAATACTTACATTAAGTTAACATGATACCAGCCAGAACTGATATTAAGTTAACATGATACCAGCCAGAACTTACATTAAGTTAACATGATACCAGCCAGAACTTACATTAAGTTAACATGATACCAGCCAGAACTTACATTAAGTTAACATGATACCAGCCAGAATGTACATTAAGTTAACATGATACCAGCCAATACTTACATTAAGTTAACATGATACCAGCCAGAACTGATATTAAGTTAACATGATACCAGCCAGAACTTACATTAAGTGAACATGATAGCAGCCAGAACTGATATTACTGAGAAGTGAACATGATACCAGCCAGAACGTACATTAAGTAAACATGATACCAGCCAGAACGTACATTAAGTTAACATGATACCAGCCAGAATTTACATTAAGTTAACATGATACCAGCCAGAACGTACATTAAGTTAACATGATACCAGCCAGAATTTACATTAAGTTAACATGATACCAGCCAGAACGTACATTAAGTTAACATGATACCAGCCAGAACTTACATTAAGTTAGCATGATACCAGCCAGAACTTACATTAAGTTAACATGATACCAGCCAGAATGTACATTAAGTTAACATGATACCAGCCAATACTTACATTAAGTGAACATGATACCAGCCAGAACGTACATTAAGTAAACATGATACCAGCCAGAACGTACATTAAGTTAACATGATACCAGCCAGAATTTACATTAAGTTAACATGATACCAGCCAGAACGTACATTAAGTTAACATGATACCAGCCAGAATTTACATTAAGTTAACATGATACCAGCCAGAACGTACATTAAGTTAACATGATACCAGCCAGAACTTACATTAAGTTAACATGATACCAGCCAGAACTTACATTAAGTTAACATGATACCAGCCAGAACTTACATTAAGTTAACATGATACCAGCCAGAACTGATATTAAGTTAACATGATACCAGACAGAACTTACATTAAGTTAACATGATACCAGCCAGAACTTACATTAAGTTAGCATGATACCAGCCAGAACGTACATTAAGTTAACATGATACCAGCCAGAACTTACATTAAAGCCTGATACCAGCCAGAACTTACATTAAGTTAACATGATACCAGCCAGAATGTACATTAAGTTAACATGATACCAGCCAATACTTACATTAAGTTAACATGATACCAGCCAGAACTGATATTAAGTTAACATGATACCAGCCAGAACTTACATTAAGTGAACATGATAGCAGCCAGAACTGATATTACTGAGAAGTGAACATGATACCAGCCAGAACGTACATTAAGTAAACATGATACCAGCCAGAACTTACATTAAGTTAACATGATACCAGCCAGAATTTACATTAAGTTAACATGATACCAGCCAGAACGTACATTAAGTTAACATGATACCAGCCAGAATTTACATTAAGTTAACATGATACCAGCCAGAACGTACATTAAGTTAACATGATACCAGCCAGAACTTACATTAAGTTAGCATGATACCAGCCAGAACTTACATTAAGTTAACATGATACCAGCCAGAATGTACATTAAGTTAACATGATACCAGCCAATACTTACATTAAGTGAACATGATACCAGCCAGAACGTACATTAAGTAAACATGATACCAGCCAGAACGTACATTAAGTTAACATGATACCAGCCAGAATTTACATTAAGTTAACATGATACCAGCCAGAACGTACATTAAGTTAACATGATACCAGCCAGAATTTACATTAAGTTAACATGATACCAGCCAGAACGTACATTAAGTTAACATGATACCAGCCAGAACTTACATTAAGTTAGCATGATACCAGCCAGAACTTACATTAAGTTAGCATGATACCAGCCAGAACTTACATTAAGTTAACATGATACCAGCCAGAACTGATATTAAGTTAACATGATACCAGCCAGAACGTACATTAAGTTAACATGATACCAGCCAGAACTGATATTAAGTTAACATGATACCAGACAGAACTTACATTAAGTTAACATGATACCAGCCAGAACTTACATTAAGTTAACATGATACCAGACAGAACTTACATTAAGTTAACATGATACCAGCCAGAACTTACATTAAGTTAACATGATACCAGCCAGAACTTACATTAAGTTAGCATGATACCAGCCAGAACTTACATTAAGTTAACATGATACCAGCCAGAATGTACATTAAGTTAACATGATACCAGCCAGAACTTACATTAAGTTAACATGATACCAGACATAACTTACATTAAGTTAACATGATACCAGACAGAACTTACATTAAGTTAACATGATACCAGCCAGAACTGATATTACTGAGAAGTGAACATGATACCAGCCAGAACATACATTAAGTTAACATGATACCAGCCAGAACGTACATTAAGTTAACATGATACCAGACAGAACTTACATTAAGTTAACATGATACCAGCCAGAACTTACATTAAGTTAACATGATACCAGCCAGAACTGATATTACTGAGAAGTGAACATGATACCAGCCAGAACGTACATTAAGTTAACATGATACCAGCCAGAACGTACATTAAGTTAACATGATACCAGCCAGAGCTGATATTACTGAGAAGTGAACATGATACCAGCCAGAATTTACATTGAGTTAACATGATACCAGCCAGAACGTACATTAAGTTAACATGATACCAGCCAGAACTTACATTAAGTTAGCATGATACCAGCCAGAACTTACATTAAGTTAACATGATACCAGCCAGAACTTACATTAAGTTAACATGATACCAGCCAGAACTGATATTAAGTTAACATGATACCAGCCAGAACTTACATTAAGTTAACATGATACCAGCCAGAACTTACATTAAGTTAGCATGATACCAGCCAGAACTTACATTAAGTTAACATGATACCAGCCAGAATGTACATTAAGTTAACATGATACCAGCCAGAACTGATATTAAGTTAACATGATACCAGACAGAACTTACATTAAGTTAACATAATACCAGACAGAACTTACGTTAAGTTAACATGATACCAGCCAGAACTTACATTAAGTTAACATGATACCAGACAGAACTTACATTAAGTTAGCATGATACCAGCCAGAACTTACATTAAGTTAACATGATACCAGCCAGAATGTACATTAAGTTAACATGATACCAGCCAATACTTACATTAAGTTAACATGATACCAGCCAGAACTGATATTAAGTTAACATGATACCAGACAGAACTTACATTAAGTTAACATGATACCAGCCAGAACTTACATTAAGTTAACATGATACCAGACAGAACTTACATTAAGTTAACATGATACTAGCCAGAACTTACATTAAGTTAACATGATACCAGCCAATACTTACATTAAGTTAACATGATACCAGCCAGAACTTACATTAAGTTAACATGATACCAGCCAGAACTTACATTAAGTTAACATGATACCAGCCAGAACGTACATTAAGTTAACATGATACCAGCCAGAACTTACATTAAGTTAGCATGATACCAGCCAGAACTTACATTAAGTTAACATGATACCAGCCAGAATGTACATTAAGTTAACATGATACCAGCCAATACTTACATTAAGTTAACATGATACCAGCCAGAACTGATATTAAGTTAACATGATACCAGCCAGAACTTACATTAAGTGAACATGATAGCAGCCAGAACTGATATTACTGAGAAGTGAACATGATACCAGCCAGAACGTACATTAAGTAAACATGATACCAGCCAGAACTTACATTAAGTTAACATGATACCAGCCAGAATTTACATTAAGTTAACATGATACCAGCCAGAACGTACATTAAGTTAACATGATACCAGCCAGAATTTACATTAAGTTAACATGATACCAGCCAGAACGTACATTAAGTTAACATGATACCAGCCAGAACTTACATTAAGTTAGCATGATACCAGCCAGAACTTACATTAAGTTAACATGATACCAGCCAGAATGTACATTAAGTTAACATGATACCAGCCAATACTTACATTAAGTTAACATGATACCAGCCAGAATTTACATTAAGTTAACATGATACCAGCCAGAACGTACATTAAGTTAACATGATACCAGCCAGAATTTACATTAAGTTAACATGATACCAGCCAGAACGTACATTAAGTTAACATGATACCAGCCAGAATTTACATTAAGTTAACATGATACCAGCCAGAACGTACATTAAGTTAACATGATACCAGCCAGAACTTACATTAAGTTAGCATGATACCAGCCAGAACTTACATTAAGTTAACATGATACCAGCCAGAACTTACATTAAGTTAACATGATACCAGCCAGAACTGATATTAAGTTAACATGATACCAGACAGAACTTACATTAAGTTAACATGATACCAGCCAGAACTTACATTAAGTTAACATGATACCAGCCAGAACTTACATTAAGTTAACATGATACCAGCCAGAACTTACATTAAGTTAACATGATACCAGTCAGAACTTACATTAAGTTAACATGATACCAGCCAGAACTTACATTAAGTTAACATGATACCAGCCAGAACTTACATTAAGTTAACATGATACCAGCCAGAACTTACATTAAGTTAACATGATACCAGCCAGAATGTACATTAAGTTAACATGATACCAGCCAGAACTTACATTAAGTTAACATGATACCAGACATAACTTACATTAAGTTAACATGATACCAGACAGAACTTACATTAAGTTAACATGATACCAGCCAGAACTGATATTACTGAGAAGTGAACATGATACCAGCCAGAACATACATTAAGTTAACATGATACCAGCCAGAACTTACATTAAGTTAACATGATACCAGACAGAACTTACATTAAGTTAACATGATACCAGCCAGAACTTACATTAAGTTAACATGATACCAGCCAGAACTGATATTACTGAGAAGTGAACATGATACCAGCCAGAACTTACATTAAGTTAACATGATACCAGCCAGAACGTACATTAAGTTAACATGATACCAGCCACTGAGAAGTGAACATGATACCAGCCAGAATTTACATTGAGTTAACATGATACCAGCCAGAACTTACATTAAGTTAACATGATACCAGCCAGAACTTACATTAAGTTAACATGATACCAGCCAGAACTTACATTAAGTTAACATGATACCAGCCAGAACTTACATTAAGTTAACATGATACCAGCCAGAACTGATATTAAGTTAACATGATACCAGCCAGAACTTACATTAAGTTAACATGATACCAGCCAGAACTTACATTAAGTTAGCATGATACCAGCCAGAACTTACATTAAGTTAACATGATACCAGCCAGAATGTACATTAAGTTAACATGATACCAGCCAGAACTGATATTAAGTTAACATGATACCAGACAGAACTTACATTAAGTTAACATGATACCAGACAGAACTGATATTAAGTTAACATGATACCAGACAGAACTTACATTAAGTTAACATGATACCAGCCAGAACTTACATTAAGTTAACATGATACCAGACAGAACTTACATTAAGTTAACATGATACCAGCCAGAATGTACATTAAGTTAACATGATACCAGCCATACTTACATTAAGTTAACATGATACCAGCCAGAACTGATATTAAGTTAACATGATACCAGACAGAACTTACATTAAGTTAACATGATACCAGCCAGAACTTACATTAAGTTAACATGATACCAGCCAGAATGTACATTAAGTTAACATGATACCAGCCAGAACTTACATTAAGTTAGCATGATACCAGCCAGAACTTACATTAAGTTAACATGATACCAGCCAGAATGTACATTAAGTTAACATGATACCAGCCAGAACTTACATTAAGTTAACATGATACCAGCCAGAACTTACATTAAGTTAACATGATACCAGCCAGAACTTACATTAAGTTAACATGATACCAGCCAGAACTGATATTACTGAGAAGTGAACATGATACCAGCCAGAACTTACATTAAGTTAACATGATACCAGCCAGAACTTACATTAAGTTAACATGATACCACCAGAACTGATATTACTGAGAAGTGAACATGATACCAGACAGAACTTACATTAAGTTAACATGATACCAGCCAGAACTTACATTAAGTTAACATGATACCAGCCAGAACTTACATTAAGTTAACATGATACCAGCCAGAACTGATATTACTGAGAAGTGAACATGATACCAGCCAGAACTTACATTAAGTTAACATGATACCAGCCAGAACTTACATTAAGTTAACATGATACCAGCCAGAACTTACATTAAGTTAACATGATACCAGCCAGAACTTACATTAAGTTAACATGATACCAGCCAGAACTTACATTAAGTTAACATGATACCAGCCAGAACTTACATTAAGTTAACATGATACCAGCCAGAACTTACATTAAGTTAACATGATACCAGACAGAACGTACATTAAGTT
The DNA here is from genome assembly GCF_023373465.1 of Oncorhynchus keta. Lineage (NCBI taxonomy): Eukaryota > Metazoa > Chordata > Actinopteri > Salmoniformes > Salmonidae > Oncorhynchus > Oncorhynchus keta. Next base: position 16,571 of record NW_026284295.1, read on the forward strand.
AACATGATACCAGCCAGAACTTACATTAAGTTAACATGATACCAGCCAGAACTTACATTAAGTTAACATGATACCAGCCAGAATGTACATTAAGTTAACATGATACCAGCCAGAACTTACATTAAGTTAACAAGATACCAGCCAGAATGTACATTAAGTTAACATGATACCAGCCAGAACTGATATTAAGTTAACATGATACCAGACAGAACTTACATTAAGTTAACATGATACCAGCCAGAACTTACATTAAGTTAACATGATACCAGACAGAACTTACATTAAGTTAACATGATACCAGCCAGAACGTACATTAAGTTAACATGATACCAGCCAGAACTTACATTAAGTTAACATGATACCAGCCAGAACTTACATTAAGTTAACATGATACCAGCCAGAACTTACATTAAGTTAACATGATACCAGACAGAACTTACATTAAGTTAACATGATACCAGCCAGAACTTACATTAAGTTAACATGATACCAGCCAGAACTGATATTAAGTTAACATGATACCAGCCAGAACTTACATTAAGTTAACATGATACCAGCCAGAACTTACATTAAGTTAACATGATACCAGCCAGAACTTACATTAAGTTAGCATGATACCAGCCAGAACTTACATTAAGTTAACATGATACCAGCCAGAATGTACATTAAGTTAACATGATACCAGCCAGAACTGATATTAAGTTAACATGATACCAGACAGAACTTACATTAAGTTAACATGATACCAGACAGAACTTACATTAAGTTAACATGATACCAGCCAGAACTTACATTAAGTTAACATGATACCAGCCAGAACTGATATTACTGAGAAGTGAACATGATACCAGCCAGAATGTACATTAAGTTAACATGATACCAGCCAGAACTTACATTAAGTTAACATGATACCAGCCAGAACGTACATTAAGTTAACATGATACCAGCCAGAACTTACATTAAGTTAACATGATACCAGCCAGAACTTATTACTGAGAAGTGAACATGATACCAGCCAGAACGTACATTAAGTTAACATGATACCAGCCAGAACTTACATTAAGTTAACATGATACCAGCCAGAGCTGATATTACTGAGAAGTGAACATGATACCAGCCAGAATTTACATTGAGTTAACATGATACCAGCCAGAACTTACATTAAGTTAACATGATACCAGCCAGAACTTACATTAAGTTAGCATGATACCAGCCAGAACTTACATTAAGTTAACATGATACCAGCCAGAACTTACATTAAGTTAACATGATACCAGCCAGAACTGATATTAACATGATACCAGCCAGAACTTACATTAAGTTAACATGATACCAGCCAGAACTTACATTAAGTTAACATGATACCAGCCAGAACTTACAGTTAACATGATACCAGCCAGAATGTACATTAAGTTAACATGATACCAGCCAGAACTGATATTAAGTTAACATGATACCAGACAGAACTTACATTAAGTTAACATGATACCAGCCAGAACTGATATTAAGTTAACATGATACCAGACAGAACTTACATTAAGTTAACATAATACCAGACAGAACTTATAACATGATACCAGCCAGAACTTACATTAAGTTAACATGATACCAGACAGAACTTACATTAAGTTAGCATGATACCAGCCAGAACTTACATTAAGTTAACATGATACCAGCCAGAATGTACATTAAGTTAACATGATACCAGCCAATACTTACATTAAGTTAACATGATACCAGCCAGAACTGATATTAAGTTAACATGATACCAGACAGAACTTACATTAAGTTAACATGATACCAGCCAGAACTTACATTAAGTTAACATGATACCAGACAGAACTTACATTAAGTTAACATGATACCAGCCAGAACTTACATTAAGTTAACATGATACCAGCCAGAACTTACATTAAGTTAACATGATACCAGCCAGAACTTACATTAAGTTAACATGATACCAGCCAGAACTTACATTAAGTTAACATGATACCAGCCAGAACTTACATTAAGTTAACATGATACCAGCCAGAATGTACATTAAGTTAACATGATACCAGCCAGAACTTACATTAAGTTAACATGATACCAGACAGAACTTACATTAAGTTAACATGATACCAGACAGAACTTACATTAAGTTAACATGATACCAGCCAGAACTGATATTACTGAGAAGTGAACATGATACCAGCCAGAACTTACATTAAGTTAACATGATACCAGCCAGAACTTACATTAAGTTAACATGATACCAGCCAGAACTGATATTACTGAGAAGTGAACATGATACCAGACAGAACTTACATTAAGTTAACATGATACCAGCCAGAACGTACATTAAGTTAACATGATACCAGCCAGAACTTACATTAAGTTAACATGATACCAGCCAGAACTGATATTACTGAGAAGTGAACATGATACCAGCCAGAACTTACATTAAGTTAACATGATACCAGCCAGAACTTACATTAAGTAAACATGATACCAGCCAGAACTTACATTAAGTTAACATGATACCAGCCAGAACTTACATTAAGTTAACATGATACCAGCCAGAACTTACATTAAGTTAACATGATACCAGCCAGAACTTACATTAAGTTAACATGATACCAGCCAGAATGTACATTAAGTTAACATGATACCAGCCAGAACTTACATTAAGTTAACATGATACCAGCCAGAATGTACATTAAGTTAACATGATACCAGCCAGAACTGATATTAAGTTAACATGATACCAGACAGAACTTACATTAAGTTAACATGATACCAGCCAGAACTTACATTAAGTTAACATGATACCAGACAGAACTTACATTAAGTTAACATGATACCAGCCAGAACTTACATTAAGTTAACATGATACCAGCCAGAACGTACATTAAGTTAACATGATACCAGCCAGAACTTACATTAAGTTAACATGATACCAGCCAGAACTTACATTAAGTTAACATGATACCAGCCAGAACTTACATTAAGTTAACATGATACCAGACAGAACTTACAGAATTACATTAAGTTAACATGATACCAGCCAGAACTGATATTAAGTTAACATGATACCAGCCAGAACTTACATTAAGTTAACATGATACCAGCCAGAACTTACATTAAGTTAGCATGATACCAGCCAGAACTTACATTAAGTTAACATGATACCAGCCAGAACTTACATTAAGTTAACATGATACCAGCCAGAATGTACATTAAGTTAACATGATACCAGCCAGAACTGATATTAAGTTAACATGATACCAGACAGAATTTACATTAAGTTAACATGATACCAGACAGAACTTACATTAAGTTAACATGATACCAGCCAGAACTTACATTAAGTTAACATGATACCAGCCAGAACTGATATTACTGAGAAGTGAACATGATACCAGCCAGAATGTACATTAAGTTAACATGATACCAGCCAGAACTGATATTAAGTTAACATGATACCAGACAGAACTTACATTAAGTTAACATGATACCAGCCAGAACATACATTAAGTTAACATGATACCAGCCAGAACGTACATTAAGTTAACATGATACCAGACAGAACTTACATTAAGTTAACATGATACCAGCCAGAACTTACATTAAGTTAACATGATACCAGCCAGAACTGATATTACTGAGAAGTGAACATGATACCAGCCAGAACGTACATTAAGTTAACATGATACCAGCCAGAACGTACATTAAGTTAACATGATACCAGCCAGAACTGATATTACTGAGAAGTGAACATGATACCAGCCAGAATTTACATTGAGTTAACATGATACCAGCCAGAACGTACATTAAGTTAACATGATACCAGCCAGAACTTACATTAAGTTAGCATGATACCAGCCAGAACTTACATTAAGTTAACATGATACCAGCCAGAACTTACATTAAGTTAACATGATACCAGCCAGAACTGATATTAAGTTAACATGATACCAGCCAGAACTTACATTAAGTTAACATGATACCAGCCAGAACTTACATTAAGTTAGCATGATACCAGCCAGAACTTACATTAAGTTAACATGATACCAGCCAGAATGTACATTAAGTTAACATGATACCAGCCAGAACTGATATTAAGTTAACATGATACCAGACAGAACTTACATTAAGTTAACATGATACCAGACAGAACTGATATTAAGTTAACATGATACCAGACAGAACTTACATTAAGTTAACATAATACCAGACAGAACTTACGTTAAGTTAACATGATACCAGCCAGAACTTACATTAAGTTAACATGATACCAGACAGAACTTACATTAAGTTAACATGATACCAGCCAGAACTTACATTAAGTTAACATGATACCAGCCAGAACTGATATTACTGAGAAGTGAACATGATACCAGCCAGAACATACATTAAGTTAACATGATACCAGCCAGAACTTACATTAAGTTAACATGATACCAGCCAGAACTGATATTACTGAGAAGTGAACATGATACCAGCCAGAACATACATTAAGTTAACATGATACCAGCCAGAACTGATATTACTGAGAAGTGAACATGATACCAGCCAGAACTTACATTAAGTTAACATGATACCAGACAGAACTTACATTAAGTTAACATGATACCAGACAGAACTTACATTAAGTTAACATGATACCAGCCAGAACTTACATTAAGTTAACATGATACCAGCCAGAACTGATATTACTGAGAAGTGAACATGATACCAGCCAGAACGTACATTAAGTTAACATGATACCAGCCAGAACGTACATTAAGTTAACATGATACCAGCCAGAATTTACATTGAGTTAACATGATACCAGCCAGAACGTACATTAAGTTAACATGATACCAGCCAGAACTTACATTAAGTTAACATGATACCAGCCAGAATGTACATTAAGTTAACATGATACCAGACAGAACTTACATTAAGTTAACATGATACCAGCCAGAACTTACATTAAGTTAACATGATACCAGACAGAACTTACATTAAGTTAACATGATACCAGCCAGAACTTACATTAAGTTAGCATGATACCAGCCAGAACTTACATTAAGTTAACATGATACCAGCCAGAATGTACATTAAGTTAACATGATACCAGACAGAACTTACATTAAGTTAACATGATACCAGCCAGAACTTACATTAAGTTAACATGATACCAGCCAGAACTTACATTAAGTTAACATGATACCAGCCAGAACTTACATTAAGTTAACATGATACCAGCCAGAACTTACATTAAGTTAACATGATACCAGCCAGAACTTACATTAAGTTAACATGATACCAGCCAGAACTTACATTAAGTTAACATGATACCAGACAGAACTTACATTAAGTTAACATGATACCAGACAGAACTTACATTAAGTTAACATGATACCAGCCAGAACGTACATTAAGTTAACATGATACCAGCCAGAACTTACATTAAGTTAACATGATACCAGCCAGAACTTACATTAAGTTAACATGATACCAGCCAGAACTTACATTAAGTTAACATGATACCAGCCAGAACTTACATTAAGTTAACATGATACCAGACAGAACTTACATTAAGTTAACATGATACCAGCCAGAACTTACATTAAGTTAACATGATACCAGCCAGAACTGATATTACTGAGAAGTGAACATGATACCAGACAGAACTTGCATTAAGTTAACATGATACCAGCCAGAACTGATATTACTGAGAAGTGAACATTATACCAGACAGAACTTACATTAAGTTAACATGATACCAGCCAGAACTGATATTACTGAGAAGTGAACATGATACCAGCCAGAACGTACATTAAGTTAACATGATACCAGCCAGAACTTACATTAAGTTAACATGATACCAGCCAGAACTTACATTAAGTTAACATGATACCAGCCAGAACTTACATTAAGTTAACATGATATACCAGCCAGAACTGATATTACTGAGAAGTGAACATGATACCAGCCAGAACTTAAATTAAGTTAACATGATACCAGACAGAACTTACATTAAGTTAACATGATATACCAGCCAGAACTGATATTACTGAGAAGTGAACATGATACCGGCCAGAACTTACATTAAGTTAACATGATACCAGCCAGAACTTACATTAAGTTAACATGATACCAGCCAGAACTTACATTAAGTTAACATGATACCAGCCAGAACTGATATTACCAGAAGTTAACATGATACCAGCCAGAACTTACATTAAGTTAACATGATATACCAGCCAGAACTTACATTAAGTTAACATGATATACCAGCCAGAACTGATATTACTGAGAAGTGAACATGATACCAGCCAGAACTTACATTAAGTTAACATGATACCAGCCAGAACTTACATTAAGTTAACATGATACCAGACAGAAAGTACATTATGTTAACATGATACCAGCCAGAACTTACATTAAGTTAACATGATACCAGCCAGAACTTACATTAAGTTAACATGATACCAGCCAGAACTTACATTAAGTTAACATGATACCAGCCAGAACGTACATTAAGTGGATGTCATAAGGTGAATGCACCAATTTGTAAGTGATAAGACCAGTCTGCTAAATGACTTAAATGTAAAAGTAAATGTAACATGATACCAGACAGAATGTACATTAAATTAACATGATACCAGCCAGAACGTACATTAAGTTAACATGATAACAGACAGAATGTACATTAAATTAACATGATACCAGCCAGAACTTACATTAAGTTAACATGATACCAGACAGAATGTACATTAAATTAACATGATACCAGCCAGAACGTACATTAAGTTAACATGATACCAGACAGAATGTACATTAAGTTAACATGATACCAGCCAGAACGTACATTAAGTTAACATGATACCAGACAGAACTTACATTAAGTTAACATGATACCAGACAGAACTTACATTAAGTTAACATGATACCAGCCAGAACTTACATTAAGTTAACATGATACCAGCCAGAACTTACATTAAGTTAACATGATACCAGCCAGAACATTAAGTTAACATGATACCAGACAGAACTTACATTAAGTTAACATGATACCAGCCAGAACTTACATTAAGTTAACATGATACCAGACAGAACTTACATTAAGTTAACATGATACCAGCCAGAACTTACATTAAGTGAACATGATACCAGCCAGAACGTACATTAAGTTAACATGATACCAGCCAGAACTTACATTAAGTTAACATGATACCAGCCAGAACTTACATTAAGTTAACATGATACCAGCCAGAACTTACATTAAGTTAACATGATACCAGCCAGAACGTACATTAAGTTAACATGATACCAGCCAGAACTTACATTAAGTTAACATGATACCAGCCAGAACTTACATTAAGTTAACATGATACCAGCCAGAACTGATATTACTGAGAAGTGAACATGATACCAGACAGAACTTGCATTAAGTTAACATGATACCAGCCAGAACTGATATTACTGAGAAGTGAACATGATACCAGACAGAACTTACATTAAGTTAACATGATACCAGCCAGAACTGATATTACTGAGAAGTGAACATGATACCAGACAGAACTTACATTAAGTTAACATGATACCAGCCAGAACTTACATTAAGTTAACATGATACCAGCCAGAACTTACATTAAGTTAACATGATACCAGCCAGAACTTACATTAAGTTAACATGATATACCAGCCAGAACTGATATTACTGAGAAGTGAACATGATACCGGCCAGAACTTACATTAAGTTAACATGATACCAGCCAGAACTTACATTAAGTTAACATGATACCAGCCAGAACTTACATTAAGTTAACATGATATACCAGCCAGAACTGATATTACTGAGAAGTTAACATGATACCAGCCAGAACTTAAATTAAGTTAACATGACACCAGACAGAACTTACATTAAGTTAACATGATATACCAGCCAGAACTGATATTTGAGAAGTGAACATGATACCAGCCAGAACTTACATTAAGTTAACATGATACCAGCCAGAACTTACATTAAGTTAACATGATACCAGACAGAAAGTACATTATGTTAACATGATACCAGCCAGAACTTACATTAAGTTAACATGATACCAGCCAGAACTTACATTAAGTTAACATGATACCAGCCAGAACTTACATTAAGTTAACATGATACCAGCCAGAACTTACATTAAGTGGATGTCATAAGGTGAATGCACCAATTTGTAAGTCGCTCTGGATAAGAGCGTCTGCTAAATGACTTAAATGTAAAAGTAAATGTAACATGATACCAGACAGAATGTACATTAAATTAACATGATACCAGCCAGAACGTACATTAAGTTAACATGATAACAGACAGAATGTACATTAAATTAACATGATACCAGCCAGAACTTACATTAAGTTAACATGATACCAGACAGAATGTACATTAAATTAACATGATACCAGCCAGAACTTACATTAAGTTAACATGATACCAGACAGAACGTACATTAAGTTAACATGATACCAGCCAGAACTTACATTAAGTTAACATGATACCAGCCAGAACTTACATTAAGTTAACATGATATACCAGCCAGAACTGATATTACTGAGAAGTGAACATGATACCAGCCAGAACGTACATTAAGTTAACATGATACCAGACAGAACGTACATTAAGTTAACATGATACCAGCCAGAACTTACATTAAGTTAACATGATACCAGCCAGAATGTACATTAAATTAACATGATACCAGCCAGAACGTACATTAAGTTAACATGATACCAGCCAGAACTTACATTAAGTTAACATGATACCAGCCAGAACTTACATTAAGTTAACATGATACCAGCCAGAACTTACATTAAGTTAACATGATACCAGCCAGAACTTACATTAAGTTAACATGATACCAGCCAGAACTTACATTAAGTTAACATGATACCAGCCAGAACTGATATTACTGAGAAGTGAACATGATACCAGCCAGAACTTACATTAAGTTAACATGATACCAGCCAGAACTTACATTAAGTTAACATGATACCAGCCAGAACTTACATTAAGTTAACATGATACCAGCCAGAACTGATATTACTGAGAAGTTAACATGATACCAGCCAGAACTTACATTAAGTTAACATGATACCAGCCAGAACTTACATTAAGTTAACATGATACCAGCCAGAACTTACATTAAGTTAACATGATACCAGCCAGAACGTACATTAAGTGGATGTCATAAGGTGAATGCACATTTGTAAGTCGCTCTGGATAAGAGCAGTCTGCTAAATGACTTAAATGTAAAAGTAAATGTAACATGATACCAGACAGAATGTACATTAAATTAACATGATACCAGCCAGAACGTACATTAAGTTAACATGATAACAGACAGAATGTACATTAAATTAACATGATACCAGCCAGAACTTACATTAAGTTAACATGATACCAGACAGAATGTACATTAAATTAACATGATACCAGCCAGAACGTACATTAAGTTAACATGATACCAGACAGAACGTACATTAAGTTAACATGATACCAGACAGAATGTACATTAAGTTAACATGATACCAGCCAGAACGTACATTAAGTTAACATGATACCAGACAGAACTTACATTAAGTTAACATGATACCAGCCAGAACTTACATTAAGTTAACATGATACCAGCCAGAACTTACATTAAGTTAACATGATACCAGCCAGAACTTACATTAAGTTAACATGATACCAGCCAGAACTTACATTAAATTAACATGATACCAGCCAGAACGTACATTAAGTTAACATGATACCAGACAGAATGTACATTAAATTAACATGATACCAGCCAGAACTTACATTAAGTTAACATGATACCAGCCAGAACGTACATTAAGTTAACATGATACCAGCCATACTGATATTACTGAGAAGTGAACATGATACCAGCCATACTGATATTACTGAGAAGTGAACATGATACCAGCCAGAACTTACATTAAGTTAACATGATACCAGCCAGAACTTACATTAAGTTAACATGATACCAGACAGAAAGTACATTATGTTAACATGATACCAGCCAGAACTTACATTAAGTTAACATGATACCAGCCAGAACTTACATTAAGTTAACATGATACCAGCCAGAACTTACATTAAGTTAACATGATACCAGCCAGAACGTACATTAAGTGGATGTCATAAGGTGAATGCACCAATTTGTAAGCTCAGAACTGCTAAATGACTTAAATGTAAAAGTAAATGTAACATGATACCAGACAGAATGTACATTAAATTAACATGATACCAGCCAGAACGTACATTAAGTTAACATGATAACAGACAGAATGTACATTAAATTAACATGATACCAGCCAGAACTTACATTAAGTTAACATGATACCAGACAGAATGTACATTAAATTAACATGATACCAGCCAGAACGTACATTAAGTTAACATGATACCAGACAGAATGTACATTAAGTTAACATGATACCAGCCAGAACGTACATTAAGTTAACATGATACCAGACAGAACTTACATTAAGTTAACATGATACCAGACAGAACTTACATTAAGTTAACATGATACCAGCCAGAACTTACATTAAGTTAACATGATACCAGCCAGAACTTACATTAAGTTAACATGATACCAGCCAGAATGTACATTAAGTTAACATGATACCAGACAGAACTTACATTAAGTTAACATGATACCAGCCAGAACTTACATTAAGTTAACATGATACCAGACAGAACTTACATTAAGTTAACATGATACCAGCCAGAACTTACATTAAGTGAACATGATACCAGCCAGAACGTACATTAAGTTAACATGATACCAGCCAGAACTTACATTAAGTTAGCATGATACCAGCCAGAACTTACATTAAGTTAACATGATACCAGACAGAACTTACATTAAGTTAACATGATACCAGCCAGAACGTACATTAAGTTAACATGATACCAGCCAGAACTTACATTAAGTTAACATGATACCAGCCAGAACTTACATTAAGTTAACATGATACCAGCCAGAACTGATATTACTGAGAAGTGAACATGATACCAGACAGAACTTGCATTAAGTTAACATGATACCAGCCAGAACTGATATTACTGAGAAGTGAACATGATACCAGACAGAACTTACATTAAGTTAACATGATACCAGCCAGAACTGATATTACTGAGAAGTGAACATGATACCAGACAGAACTTACATTAAGTTAACATGATACCAGCCAGAACTTACATTAAGTTAACATGATACCAGCCAGAACTTACATTAAGTTAACATGATACCAGCCAGAACTTACATTAAGTTAACATGATATACCAGCCAGAACTGATATTACTGAGAAGTGAACATGATACCAGCCAGAACTTACATTAAGTTAACATGATACCAGCCAGAACTTACATTAAGTTAACATGATACCAGCCAGAACTTACAGTTAACATGATATACCAGCCAGAACTGATATTACTGAGAAGTTAACATGATACCAGCCAGAACTTAAATTAAGTTAACATGACACCAGACAGAACTTACATTAAGTTAACATGATATACCAGCCAGAACTGATATTACTGAGAAGTGAACATGATACCGGCCAGAACTTACATTAAGTTAACATGATACCAGCCAGAACTTACATTAAGTTAACATGATACCAGACAGAAAGTACATTATGTTAACATGATACCAGCCAGAACTTACATTAAGTTAACATGATACCAGCCAGAACTTACATTAAGTTAACATGATACCAGCCAGAACTTACATTAAGTTAACATGATACCAGCCAGAACGTACATTAAGTGGATGTCATAAGGTGAATACCAATTTGTAAGCTCTGGATAAGAACTGCTAAATGACTTAAATGTAAAAGTAAATGTAACATGATACCAGACAGAATGTACATTAAATTAACATGATACCAGCCAGAACTTACATTAAGTTAACATGATAACAGACAGAATGTACATTAAATTAACATGATACCAGCCAGAACTTACATTAAGTTAACATGATACCAGACAGAATGTACATTAAATTAACATGATACCAGCCAGAACGTACATTAAGTTAACATGATACCAGACAGAACGTACATTAAGTTAACATGATACCAGCCAGAACTTACATTAAGTTAACATGATACCAGCCAGAACTTACATTAAGTTAACATGATATACCAGCCAGAACTGATATTACTGAGAAGTGAACATGATACCAGCCAGAACGTACATTAAGTTAACATGATACCAGACAGAACGTACATTAAGTTAACATGATACCAGCCAGAACTTACATTAAGTTAACATGATACCAGCCAGAATGTACATTAAATTAACATGATACCAGCCAGAACGTACATTAAGTTAACATGATACCAGCCAGAACTTACATTAAGTTAACATGATACCAGCCAGAACTTACATTAAGTTAACATGATACCAGCCAGAACTTACATTAAGTTAACATGATACCAGCCAGAACTTACATTAAGTTAACATGATACCAGCCAGAACTTACATTAAGTTAACATGATATACCAGCCAGAACTGATATTACTGAGAAGTGAACATGATACCAGCCAGAACTTACATTAAGTTAACATGATACCAGCCAGAACTTACATTAAGTTAACATGATACCAGCCAGAACTTACATTAAGTTAACATGATACCTGCCAGAACTGATATTACTGAGAAGTGAACATGATACCAGACAGAACTGATATTACTGAGAAGTGAACATGATACCAGCCAGAACTTACATTAAGTTAACATGATACCCGCCAGAACGTACATTAAGTTAACATGATACCAGCCAGAATGTACATTAAGTGGATGTCATAAGGTGAATGCACCAATTTGTAAGTCGCTCTGGATAAGAGCGTCTGCTAAATGACTTAAATGTAAAAGTAAATGTAACATGATACCAGACAGAATGTACATTAAATTAACATGATACCAGCCAGAACGTACATTAAGTTAACATGATAACAGACAGAATGTACATTAAATTAACATGATACCAGCCAGAACTTACATTAAGTTAACATGATACCAGACAGAATGTACATTAAATTAACATGATACCAGCCAGAACGTACATTAAGTTAACATGATACCAGACAGAACGTACATTAAGTTAACATGATACCAGACAGAATGTACATTAAGTTAACATGATACCAGCCAGAACGTACATTAAGTTAACATGATACCAGACAGAACTTACATTAAGTTAACATGATACCTGCCAGAACTTACATTAAGTTAACATGATACCAGCCAGAACTGATATTACTGAGAAGTTAACATGATACCAGCCAGAACTTACATTAAGTTAACATGATACCAGACAGAATGTACATTAAATTAACATGATACCAGCCAGAACGTACATTAAGTTAACATGATACCAGACAGAATGTACATTAAATTAACATGATACCAGCCAGAACTTACATTAAGTTAACATGATACCAGCCAGAACGTACATTAAGTTAACATGATACCAGCCATACTGATATTACTGAGAAGTGAACATGATACCAGCCATACTGATATTACTGAGAAGTGAACATGATACCAGCCAGAACTTACATTAAGTTAACATGATACCAGCCAGAACGTACATTAAGTTAACATGATACCAGCCAGAACTTACATTAAGTTAACATGATACCAGACAGAACTTACATTAAGTTAACATGATATACCAGCCAGAACTGATATTACTGAGAAGTGAACATGATACCAGCCAGAACTTACATTAAGTTAACATGATACCAGCCAGAACTTACATTAAGTTAACATGATACCAGCCAGAACTTACATTAAGTTAACATGATATACCAGCCAGAACTGATATTACTGAGAAGTTAACATGATACCAGCCAGAACTTAAATTAAGTTAACATGACACCAGACAGAACTTACATTAAGTTAACATGATACCAGACAGAAAGTACATTATGTTAACATGATACCAGCCAGAACTTACATTAAGTTAACATGATACCAGCCAGAACTTACATTAAGTTAACATGATACCAGCCAGAACTTACATTAAGTTAACATGATACCAGCCAGAACGTACATTAAGTGGATGTCATAAGGTGAATGCACCAATTTGTAAGTCGCTCTGGATAAGAGCGTCTGCTAAATGACTTAAATGTAAAAGTAAATGTAACATGATACCAGACAGAATGTACATTAAATTAACATGATACCAGCCAGAACGTACATTAAGTTAACATGATAACAGACAGAATGTACATTAAATTAACATGATACCAGCCAGAACTTACATTAAGTTAACATGATACCAGACAGAATGTACATTAAATTAACATGATACCAGCCAGAACTTACATTAAGTTAACATGATACCAGACAGAATGTACATTAAGTTAACATGATACCAGCCAGAACTTACATTAAGTTAACATGATACCAGACAGAACTTACATTAAGTTAACATGATACCAGCCAGAACTTACATTAAGTGAACATGATACCTGCCAGAACTGATATTACTGAGAAACATTAACATGATACCCGCCAGAACTTACATTAAGTTAACATGATACCAGACAGAAAGTACATTAAGTTAACATGATACCAGCCAGAACGTACATTAAGTTAACATGATACCAGACAGAATGTACATTAAATTAACATGATACCAGCCAGAACTTACATTAAGTTAACATGATACCAGCCAGAACGTACATTAAGTTAACATGATACCAGCCATACTGATATTACTGAGAAGTGAACATGATACCAGCCATACTGATATTACTGAGAAGTGAACATGATACCAGCCATACTGATATTACTGAGAAGTGAACATGATACCAGACAGAACTTACATTAAGTTAACATGATACCAGACAGAATGTACATTAAATTAACATGATACCAGCCAGAACTTACATTAAGTTAACATGATACCAGACAGAACTTACAAGTTAACATGATACCAGCCAGAACTTACATTAAGTTAACATGATACCAGCCAGAACTGATATTACTGAGAAGTTAACATGATACCAGCCAGAACTTACATTAAGTTAACATGATACCAGACAGAAAGTACATTAAGTTAACATGATACCAGCCAGAACGTACATTAAGTTAACATGATACCAGACAGAATGTACATTAAATTAACATGATACCAGCCAGAACTTACATTAAGTTAACATGATACCAGCCAGAACGTACATTAAGTTAACATGATACCAGCCATACTGATATTACTGAGAAGTGAACATGATACCAGCCATACTGATATTACTGAGAAGTGAACATGATACCAGCCAGAACTTACATTAAGTTAACATGATACCAGCCAGAACGTACATTAAGTTAACATGATACCAGCCAGAACTTACATTAAGTTAACATGATACCAGCCAGAACTTACATTAAGTTAACATGATATACCAGCCAGAACTGATATTACTGAGAAGTGAACATGATACCAGCCAGAACTTACATTAAGTTAACATGATACCAGCCAGAACTTACATTAAGTTAACATGATACCAGCCAGAACTTACATTAAGTTAACATGATATACCAGCCAGAACTGATATTACTGAGAAGTTAACATGATACCAGCCAGAACTTAAATTAAGTTAACATGATACCAGACAGAACTTACATTAAGTTAACATGATACCAGACAGAAAGTACATTATGTTAACATGATACCAGCCAGAACTTACATTAAGTTAACATGATACCAGCCAGAACTTACATTAAGTTAACATGATACCAGCCAGAACTTACATTAAGTTAACATGATACCAGCCAGAACGTACATTAAGTGGATGTCAAAGGTGAATGCACCAATTTGTAAGTCGCTCTGGATAAGAGCGTCTGCTAAATGACTTAAATGTAAAAGTAAATGTAACATGATACCAGACAGAATGTACATTAAATTAACATGATACCAGCCAGAACGTACATTAAGTTAACATGATAACAGACAGAATGTACATTAAATTAACATGATACCAGCCAGAACTTACATTAAGTTAACATGATACCAGACAGAATGTACATTAAATTAACATGATACCAGCCAGAACGTACATTAAGTTAACATGATACCAGACAGAACGTACATTAAGTTAACATGATACCAGACAGAATGTACATTAAGTTAACATGATACCAGCCAGAACGTACATTAAGTTAACATGATACCAGACAGAACTTACATTAAGTTAACATGATACCAGCCAGAACTTACATTAAGTTAACATGATACCAGCCAGAACTGATATTACTGAGAAGTTAACATGATACCAGCCAGAACTTACATTAAGTTAACATGATACCAGACAGAAAGTACATTAAGTTAACATGATACCAGCCAGCCAGAACATGATACCAGACAGAATGTACATTAAATTAACATGATACCAGCCAGAACTTACATTAAGTTAACATGATACCAGCCAGAACGTACATTAAGTTAACATGATACCAGCCATACTGACATTAAGTGAACATGATACCAGCCATACTGATATTACTGAGAAGTGAACATGATACCAGCCATACTGATATTACTGAGAAGTGAACATGATACCAGACAGAACTTACATTAAGTTAACATGATACCAGCCAGAACTTACATTAAGTTAACATGATACCAGCCAGAACTTACATTAAGTTAACATGATATACCAGCCAGAACTGATATTACTGAGAAGTTAACATGATACCAGCCAGAACTTAAATTAAGTTAACATGACACCAGACAGAACTTACATTAAGTTAACATGATATACCAGCCAGAACTGATATTACTGAGAAGTGAACATGATACCGGCCAGAACTTACATTAAGTTAACATGATACCAGCCAGAACTTACATTAAGTTAACATGATACCAGACAGAAAGTACATTATGTTAACATGATACCAGCCAGAACTTACATTAAGTTAACATGATACCAGCCAGAACTTACATTAAGTTAACATGATACCAGCCAGAACTTACATTAAGTTAACATGATACCAGCCAGAACGTACATTAAGTGGATGTCATAAGGTGAATGCACCAATTTGTAAGTCGCTCTGGATAAGAGCGTCTGCTAAATGACTTAAATGTAAAAGTAAATGTAACATGATACCAGACAGAATGTACATTAAATTAACATGATACCAGCCAGAACGTACATTAAGTTAACATGATAACAGACAGAATGTACATTAAATTAACATGATACCAGCCAGAACTTACATTAAGTTAACATGATACCAGACAGAATGTACATTAAATTAACATGATACCAGCCAGAACGTACATTAAGTTAACATGATACCAGACAGAACGTACAATAAGTTAACATGATACCAGACAGAATGTACATTAAGTTAACATGATACCAGCCAGAACGTACATTAAGTTAACATGTTACCAGACAGAACTTACATTAAGTTAACGTGATACCTGCCAGAACTGATATTACTGAGAAGTGAACATGATACCAGACAGAACTGATATTACTGAGAAGTGAACATGATACCTGCCAGAACTGATATTACTGAGAAGTTAACATGATACCAGCCATACTGATATTACTGAGAAGTGAACATGATACCAGCCATACTGATATTACTGAGAAGTGAACATGATACCAGCCATACTGATATTACTGAGAAGTGAACATGATACCAGACAGAACTTACATTAAGTTAACATGATACCAGACAGAAAGTACATTAAGTTAACATGATACCAGCCAGAACGTACATTAAGTTAACATGATACCAGACAGAATGTACATTAAATTAACATGATACCAGCCAGAACTTACATTAAGTTAACATGATACCAGCCAGAACGTACATTAAGTTAACATGATACCAGCCATACTGATATTACTGAGAAGTGAACATGATACCAGCCATACTGATATTACTGAGAAGTGAACATGATACCAGCCATACTGATATTACTGAGAAGTGAACATGATACCAGACAGAACTTACATTAAGTTAACATGATACCAGCCAGAACGTACATTAAGTTAACATGATACCAGCCAGAACATACATTAAGTTAACATGATACCAGACAGAACGTACATTAAGTTAACATGATACCAGCCAGAACTTACATTAAGTTAACATGATACCAGCCAGAACGTACATTAAGTTAACATGATACCAGCCAGAACATACATTAAGTTAACATGATACCAGACAAAACGTACATTAAGTTAACATGATACCAGACAGAACTTACATTAAGTTAACATGATACCAGCCAGAACTTACATTAAGTTAACATGATACCAGCCAGAACTTACATTAAGTTAACATGATATACCAGCCAGAACTGATATTACTGAGAAGTTAACATGATACCAGCCAGAACTTAAATTAAGTTAACATGACACCAGACAGAACTTACATTAAGTTAACATGATATACCAGCCAGAACTGATATTACTGAGAAGTGAACATGATACCGGCCAGAACTTACATTAAGTTAACATGATACCAGCCAGAACTTACATTAAGTTAACATGATACCAGACAGAAAGTACATTATGTTAACATGATACCAGCCAGAACTTACATTAAGTTAACATGATACCAGCCAGAACTTACATTAAGTTTACATGATACCAGCCAGAACTTACATTAAGTTAACATGATACCAGCCAGAATGTACATTAAGTGGATGTCATAAGGTGAATGCACCAATTTGTAAGTCGCTCTGGATAAGAGCGTCTGCTAAATGACTTAAATGTAAAAGTAAATGTAACATGATACCAGACAGAATGTACATTAAATTAACATGATACCAGCCAGAACGTACATTAAGTTAACATGATAACAGACAGAATGTACATTAAATTAACATGATACCAGCCAGAACTTACATTAAGTTAACATGATACCAGACAGAATGTACATTAAATTAACATGATACCAGCCAGAACGTACATTAAGTTAACATGATACCAGACAGAACGTACATTAAGTTAACATGATACCAGACAGAATGTACATTAAGTTAACATGATACCAGCCAGAACGTACATTAAGTTAACATGATACCAGACAGAACTTACATTAAGTTAACATGATACCTGCCAGAACTGATATTACTGAGAAGTGAACATGATACCAGACAGAACTGATATTACTGAGAAGTGAACATGATACCAGCCAGAACTTACATTAAGTTAACATGATACCCGCCAGAACGTACATTAAGTTAACATGATACCAGACAGAATGTACATTAAATTAACATGATACCAGCCAGAACTTACATTAAGTTAACATGATACCAGCCATACTGATATTACTGAGAAGTGAACATGATACCAGCCATACTGATATTACTGAGAAGTGAACATGATACCAGCCATACTGATATTACTGAGAAGTGAACATGATACCAGACAGAACTTACATTAAGTTAACATGATACCAGACAGAAAGTACATTAAGTTAACATGATACCAGCCAGAACGTACATTAAGTTAACATGATACCAGACAGAATGTACATTAAATTAACATGATACCAGCCAGAACTTACATTAAGTTAACATGATACCAGCCAGAACGTACATTAAGTTAACATGATACCAGCCATACTGATATTACTGAGAAGTGAACATGATACCAGCCATACTGATATTACTGAGAAGTGAACATGATACCAGCCATACTGATATTACTGAGAAGTGAACATGATACCAGACAGAACTTACATTAAGTTAACATGATACCAGACAGAAAGTACATTAAGTTAACATGATACCAGCCAGAACGTACATTAAGTTAACATGATACCAGACAGAATGTACATTAAATTAACATGATACCAGCCAGAACTTACATTAAGTTAACATGATACCAGACAGAATGTACATTTAATTAACATGATACCAGCCAGAACATACATTAAGTTAACATGATACCAGACAGAACGTACAATAAGTTAACATGATACCAGACAGAATGTACATTAAGTTAACATGATACCAGCCAGAACGTACATTAAGTTAACATGTTACCAGACAGAACTTACATTAAGTTAACGTGATACCTGCCAGAACTGATATTACTGAGAAGTGAACATGATACCAGACAGAACTGATATTACTGAGAAGTGAACATGATACCAGCCAGAACTTACATTAAGTTAACATGATACCCGCCAGAACGTACATTAAGTTAACATGATACCAGACAGAATGTACATTAAATTAACATGATACCAGCCAGAACTTACATTAAGTTAACATGATACCAGCCATACTGATATTACTGAGAAGTGAACATGATACCAGCCATACTGATATTACATGAGAAGTGAACATGATACCAGCCATACTGATATTACTGAGAAGTGAACATGATACCAGACAGAACTTACATTAAGTTAACATGATACCAGACAGAAAGTACATTAAGTTAACATGATACCAGCCAGAACGTACATTAAGTTAACATGATACCAGACAGAATGTACATTAAGTTAACATGATACCAGCCATACTGATATTACTGAGAAGTTAACATGATACCAGCCAGAACGTACATTAAGTTAACATGATACCAGACAGAATGTACATTAAATTAACATGATACCAGCCAGAACTTACATTAAGTTAACATGATACCAGACAGAATGTACATTAAATTAACATGATACCAGCCAGAACTTACATTAAGTTAACATGATATGATACCAATAAGTTAACAGAACCAGACAGAATGTACATTAAGTTAACATGATACCAGCCAGAACGTACATTAAGTTAACATGTTACCAGACAGAACGTACATTAAGTTAACATGATACCAGACAGAACTTACATTAAGTTAACATGATACCAGCCAGAACTTACATTAAGTTAACATGATACCAGACAGAATACATTAAGTTAACATGATACCAGCCAGAACGTACATTAAGTTAACATGATACCAGCCAGAACTTACATTAAGTTAACATGATACCAGACAGAACTTACATTAAATTAACATGATACCAGCCAGAACGTACATTAAGTTAACATGATACCAGCCAGAATTTACATTGAGTTAACATGATACCAGCCAGAACGTACATTAAGTTAACATGATACCAGCCAGAACTTACATTAAGTTAGCATGATACCAGCCAGAACTGATATTACTGAGAAGTGAACATGATACCAGCCAGAACTTACATTAAGTTAACATGATACCAGACAGAACTGATATTACTGAGAAGTGAACATTATACCAGACAGAACTTGCATTAAGTTAACATGATACCAGCCAGAACTGATATTACTGAGAAGTGAACATTATACCAGACAGAACTTGCATTAAGTTAACATGATACCAGCCAGAACTATATTACTTAACATGATACCAGCCAGAACGTACATTAAGTTAACATGATACCAGACAGAACTTACATTAAATTAACATGATACCAGCCAGAACTTACATTAAGTTAACATGATACCAGCCAGAACGTACATTAAGTTAACATGATACCAGCCATACTGATATTACTGAGAAGTTAACATGATACCAGCCATACTGATATTACTGAGAAGTGAACATGATACCAGCCATACTGATATTACTGAGAAGTGAACATGATACCAGACAGAACTTACATTAAGTTAACATGATACCAGACAGAAAGTACAGTTAACATGATACCAGCCAGAACGTACATTAAGTTAACATGATACCAGACAGAATGTACATTAAATTAACATGATACCAGCCAGAACTTACATTAAGTTAACATGATACCAGCCAGAACGTACATTAAGTTAACATGATACCAGCCATACTGATATTACTGAGAAGTGAATATGATACCAGCCATACTGATATTACTGAGAAGTGAACATGATACCAGCCATACTGATATTACTGAGAAGTGAACATGATACCAGACAGAACTTACATTAAGTTAACATGATACCAGACAGAAAGTACATTAAGTTAACATGATACCAGCCAGAACGTACATTAAGTTAACATGATACCAGACAGAATGTACATTAAATTAACATGATACCAGCCAGAACTTACATTAAGTTAACATGATACCAGCCAGAACGTACATTAAGTTAACATGATACCAGCCATACTGATATTACTGAGAAGTGAACATGATACCAGCCATACTGATATTACTGAGAAGTGAACATGATACCAGCCATACTGATATTACTGAGAAGTGAACATGATACCAGACAGAACTTACATTAAGTTAACATGATACCAGACAGAAAGTACATTAAGTTAACATGATACCAGCCAGAACGTACATTAAGTTAACATGATACCAGACAGAATGTACATTAAATTAACATGATACCAGCCAGAACTTACATTAAGTTAACATGATACCAGACAGAACGTACATTAAGTTAACATGATACCAGCCAGAACGTACATTAAGTTAACATGATACCAGCCAGAACGTACATTAAGTTAACATGATACCAGACAGAACTTACATTAAGTTAATTAACATGATACCAGCCAGAACTTACATTAAGTTAACATGATACCAGCCAGAACTTACATTAAGTTAACATGATACCAGCCAGAACGTACATTAAGTTAACATGATACCAGCCAGAACTTACATTAAGTTAACATGATACCAGCCAGAACTGATATTACTGAGAAGTGAACATGATACCAGCCAGAACGTACATTAAGTTAACATGATACCAGCCAGAACGTACATTAAGTTAACATGTTACCAGACAGAACTTACATTAAGTTAACGTGATACCTGCCAGAACTGATATTACTGAGAAGTGAACATGATACCAGACAGAACTGATATTACTGAGAAGTGAACATGATACCTGCCAGAACTGATATTACTGAGAAGTTAACATGATACCAGCCATACTGATATTACTGAGAAGTGAACATGATACCAGCCATACTGATATTACTGAGAAGTGAACATGATACCAGCCATACTGATATTACTGAGAAGTGAACATGATACCAGACAGAACTTACATTAAGTTAACATGATACCAGCCAGAACGTACATTAAGTTAACATGATACCAGCCAGAACATACATTAAGTTAACATGATACCAGACAGAACGTACATTAAGTTAACATGATACCAGCCAGAACTTACATTAAGTTAACATGATACCAGACAGAACTTACATTAAGTTAACATGATTTTAGCCAGACCTTACATTAAGTTAACATGATATTACATTAAGTTAACATGATACCAGCCAGAACGTACATTAAGTTAACATGATACCAGCCAGAACGTACATTAAGTTAACATGATACCAGCCAGAACTTACATTAAGTTAACATGATACCAGCCAGAACTGATATTACTGAGAAGTGAACATGATACCAGCCAGAACTTACATTAAGTTAACATGATACCAGACAGAACTTACATTAAGTTAACGTGATACCAGCCAGAACTTACATTAAGTTAACATGATACCAGCCAGAACTGATATTACTGAGAAGTGAACATTATACCAGACAGAACTTGCATTAAGTTAACATGATACCAGCCAGAACTGATATTACTGAGAAGTGAACATGATACCAGCCAGAACGTACATTAAGTTAACATGATACCAGACAGAACTTACATTAAATTAACATGATACCAGCCAGAACTTACATTAAGTTAACATGATACCAGCCAGAACGTACATTAAGTTAACATGATACCAGCCATACTGATATTACTGAGAAGTGAACATGATACCAGCCATACTGATATTACTGAGAAGTGAACATGATACCAGCCATACTGATATTACTGAGAAGTGAACATGATACCAGACAGAACTTACATTAAGTTAACATGATACCAGACAGAAAGTACATTAAGTTAACATGATACCAGCCAGAACGTACATTAAGTTAACATGATACCAGACAGAATGTACATTAAATTAACATGATACCAGCCAGAACTTACATTAAGTTAACATGATACCAGCCAGAACGTACATTAAGTTAACATGATACCAGCCATACTGATATTACTGAGAAGTGAACATGATACCAGCCATACTGATATTACTGAGAAGTGAACATGATACCAGCCATACTGATATTACTGAGAAGTGAACATGATACCAGACAGAACTTACATTAAGTTAACGTGATACCAGACAGAAAGTACATTAAGTTAACATGATACCAGCCAGAACGTACATTAAGTTAACATGATACCAGACAGAATGTACATTAAATTAACATGATACCAGCCAGAACTTACATTAAGTTAACATGATACCAGACAGAACTTACATTAAGTTAACATGATACCAGCCAGACCTTACATTAAGTTAACATGATACCAGACAGAACGTACATTAAGTTAACATGATACCAGCCAGAACGTACATTAAGTTAACATGATACCAGCCAGAACGTACATTAAGTTAACATGATACCAGACAGAACTTACATTAAGTTAATTAACATGATACCAGCCAGAACTTACATTAAGTTAACATGATACCAGCCAGAACTTACATTAAGTTAACATGATACCAGCCAGAACGTACATTAAGTTAACATGATACCAGCCAGAACTTACATTAAGTTAACATGATACCAGCCAGAACTGATATTACTGAGAAGTGAACATGATACCAGCCAGAACTTACATTAAGTTAACATGATACCAGACAGAACTTACATTAAGTTAACGTGATACCAGCCAGAACTTACATTAAGTTAACATGATACCAGCCAGAACTGATATTACTGAGAAGTGAACATTATACCAGACAGAACTTGCATTAAGTTAACATGATACCAGCCAGAACTGATATTACTGAGAAGTGAACATGATACCAGCCAGAACGTACATTAAGTTAACATGATACCAGCCAGAACTTACATTAAGTTAACATGATACCAGCCAGAACTTACATTAAGTTAACATGATACCAGCCAGAACTTACATTAAGTTAACATGATACCAGACAGAATGTACATTAAATTAACATGATACCAGCCAGAACTTACGTTAAGTTAACATGATACCAGACAGAATGTACATTAAATTAACATGATACCAGCCAGAACATACATTAAGTTAACATGATACCAGACAGAATGTACATTAAATTAACATGATACCAGCCAGAACTTACATTAAGTTAACATGATACCAGACAGAATGTACATTAAATTAACATGATACCAGCCAGAACGTACATTAAGTTAACATGATACCAGACAGAACTGATATTACTGAGAAGTGAACATGATACCAGACAGAACGTACATTCAGTTAACATGATACCAGACAGAATGTACATTAAGTTAACATGATACCAGCCAGAACGTACATTAAGTTAACATGATACCAGACAGAACTGATATTACTGAGAAGTGAACATGATACCAGACAGAACGTACATTAAGTTAACATGATACCAGACAGAACTTACATTAAGTTAACATGATACCTGCCAGAACTTACATTAAGTTAACATGATACCAGCCAGAACTTACATTAAGTTAACATTATACCAGCCAGAACTGATATTACTGAGAAGTGAACATGATACCAGCCAGAACTTAAATTAAGTTAACATGATACCAGACAGAACTTACATTAAGTTAACATGATATACCAGCCAGAACTGATATTACTGAGAAGTGAACATGATACCAGCCAGAACTTACATTAAGTTAACATGATACCAGCCAGAACTTACATTAAGTTAACATGATACCAGCCAGAACTTACATTAAGTTAACATGATATACCAGCCAGAACTGATATTACTGAGAAGTTAACATGATACCAGCCAGAACTTACATTAAGTTAACATGATACCAGACAGAACTTACATTAAGTTAACATGATATACCAGCCAGAACTGATATTACTGAGAAGTGAACATGATACCAGCCAGAACTTACATTAAGTTAACATGATACCAGCCAGAACTTAAATTAAGTTAAAATGATACCAGACAGAACTTACATTAAGTTAACATGATATACCAGCCAGAACTGATATTACTGAGAAGTGAACATGATACCAGCCAGAACTTACATTAAGTTAACATGATACCAGCCAGAACTTACATTAAGTTAACATGATACCAGCCAGAACTTACATTAAGTTAACATGATACCAGCCAGAACTTACATTAAGTTAACATGATACCAGCCAGAACTTACATTAAGTTAACATGATACCAGCCAGAACTTACATTAAGTTAACATGATACCAGCCAGAACTTACATTAAGTTAACATGATACCAGCCAGAACGTACATTAAGTGGATGTCATAAGGTGAATGCACCAATTTGTAAGTCGCTCTGGATAAGAGCGTCTGCTAAATGACTTAAATGTAAATGTAAATGTAACATGATACAAGACAGAATGTACATTAAATTAACATGATACCAGCCAGAACATACATTAAGTTAACATGATACGAGACAGAATGTACATTAAATTAACATGATACCAGCCAGAACTTACGTTAAGTTAACATGATACCAGACAGAATGTACATTAAATTAACATGATACCAGCCAGAACGTACATTAAGTTAACATGATACCAGACAGAACTGATATTACTGAGAAGTGAACATGATACCAGACAGAACGTACATTCAGTTAACATGATACCAGACAGAATGTACATTAAGTTAACATGATACCAGCCAGAACGTACATTAAGTTAACATGATACCAGACAGAACTTATATTACTGAGAAGTTAACATGATACCAGCCAGAACTTACATTAAGTTAACATGATACCAGCCAGAACTTACATTAAGTTAACATGATACCTGCCAGAACTTACATTAAGTTAACATGATACCTGCCAGAACTTACATTAAGTTAACATTATACCAGACAGAACTGATATTACTGAGAAGTGAACATGATACCAGCCAGAACTTACATTAAGTTAACATGATACCCGCCAGAACGTACATTAAGTTAACATGATACCAGACAGAATGTACATTAAATTAACATGATACCAGCCAGAACTTACATTAAGTTAACATGATACCAGCCAGAACGTACATTAAGTTAACATGATACCAGCCATACTGATATTACTGAGAAGTGAACATGATACCAGCCATACTGATATTACTGAGAAGTGAACATGATACCAGCCATACTGATATTACTGAGAAGTGAACATGATACCAGCCAGAACTTACATTAAGTTAACATGATACCAGACAGAACTTACATTAAGTTAACATGATACCAGACAGAACTTACATTAAGTTAATTAACATGATACCAGACAGAACTTACATTAAGTTAACATGATACCAGACAGAACTTACATTAAGTTAACATGATACCAGCCAGAACTTACATTAAGTTAACATGATACCAGCCAGAACTTACATTAAGTTAACATGATACCAGCCAGAACTTACATTAAGTTAACATGATATACCAGCCAGAACTGATTTTACTGAGAAGTGAACATGATACCAGCCAGAACTTAAATTAAGTTAACATGATACCAGACAGAACTTACATTAAGTTAACATGATACCAGCCAGAACTGATATTACTGAGAAGTGAACATGATACCGGCCAGAACTTACATTAAGTTAACATGATACCAGCCAGAACTTACATTAAGTTAACATGATACCAGCCAGAACGTACATTAAGTTAACATGATACCAGCCAGAACGTACATTAAGTTAACATGATACCAGACAGAACTTACATTAAGTTAACATGATACCAGCCAGAACTTACATTAAGTTAACATGATACCAGCCAGAACGTACATTAAGTTAACATGATACCAGCCAGAACTTACATTAAGTTAACATGATACCAGACATAACTTACATTAAGTTAACATGATACCAGCCAGAACTTACATTAAGTTAACATGATACCAGCCAGAACTGATATTACTGAGAAGTGAACATGATACCAGACAGAACTTACATTAAGTTAACATGATACCAGCCAGAACTGATATTACTGAGAAGTGAACATGATACCAGACAGAACTTACATTAAGTTAACATGATACCAGCCAGAACTTACATTAAGTTAACATGATACCAGCCAGAACTTACATTAAGTTAACATGATACCAGCCAGAACTTACATTAAGTTAACATGATACCAGCCAGAACTTACATTAAGTTAACATGATACCAGCCAGAACTTACATTAAGTTAACATGATACCAGCCAGAACGTACATTAAGTTAACATGATACCAGCCAGAACTTACATTAAGTTAACATGATACCAGACATAACTTACATTAAGTTAACATGATACCAGCCAGAACTTACATTAAGTTAACATGATACCAGCCAGAACTGATATTACTGAGAAGTGAACATGATACCAGACAGAACTTGCATTAAGTTAACATGATACCAGCCAGAACTGATATTACTGAGAAGTGAACATGATACCAGACAGAACTTACATTAAGTTAACATGATACCAGCCAGAACTGATATTACTGAGAAGTGAACATGATACCAGACAGAACTTACATTAAGTTAACATGATATACCAGCCAGAACTGATATTACTGAGAAGTGAACATGATACCACCAGAACTTACATTAAGTTAACATGATACCAGCCAGAACTTACATTAAGTTAACATGATACCAGCCAGAACTGATACATGAGAAGTGAACATGATACCAGACAGAACTTGCATTAAGTTAACATGATACCAGCCAGAACTGATATTACTGAGAAGTGAACATGATACCAGCCAGAACTTACATTAAGTTAACATGATACCAGCCAGAACTGATATTACTGAGAAGTGAACATGATACCAGCCAGAACTTACATTAAGTTAACATGATACCAGCCAGAACTTACATTAAGTTAACATGATACCAGCCAGAACTTACATTAAGTTAACATGATACCAGCCAGAACTGATATTACTGAGAAGTGAACATGATACCAGCCAGAACTTACATTAAGTTAACATGATACCAGCCAGAACTGATATTACTGAGAAGTGAACATGATACCAGCCAGAACTTACATTAAGTTAACATGATACCAGCCAGAACTGATATTACTGAGAAGTGAACATGATACCAGCCAGAATGTACATTAAGTTAACATGATACCAGCCAGAACTTACGTTAAGTTAACATGATACCAGCCAGAACTTACATTAAGTTAACATGATACCAGCCAGAACTTACATTAAGTTAACATGATACCAGCCAGAACTGATATTACTGAGAAGTGAACATGATACCAGCCAGAACTTACATTAAGTTAACATGATACCAGCCAGAACGTACATTAAGTTAACATGATACCAGCCAGAACTTACATTAAGTTAACATGATACCAGCCAGAACTTACATTAAGTTAACATGATACCAGCCAGAACTTACATTAAGTTAACATGATACCAGCCAGAACTGATATTACTGAGAAGTGAACATGATACCAGACAGAACTTGCATTAAGTTAACATGATACCAGCCAGAACTGATATTACTGAGAAGTGAACATGATACCAGACAGAACTTACATTAAGTTAACATGATACCAGCCAGAACTGATATTACTGAGAAGTGAACATGATACCAGACAGAACTTACATTAAGTTAACATGATATACCAGCCAGAACTGATATTACTGAGAAGTTAACATGATACCAGCCAGAACTTACATTAAGTTAACATGATACCAGCCAGAACTTACATTAAGTTAACATGATACCAGCCAGAACTGATATTAAGTTAACATGATACCAGCCAGAATTTACATTGAGTTAACATGATACCAGCCAGAACGTACATTAAGTTAACATGATACCAGCCAGAACTTACATTAAGTTAGCATGATACCAGCCAGAACTGATATTACTGAGAAGTGAACATGATACCAGCCAGAACTTACATTAAGTTAACATGATACCAGACAGAACTGATATTACTGAGAAGTGAACATTATACCAGACAGAACTTGCATTAAGTTAACATGATACCAGCCAGAACTGATATTACTGAGAAGTGAACATGATACCAGCCAGAACGTACATTAAGTTAACATGATACCAGCCAGAACTTACATTAAGTTAACATGATACCAGCCAGAACTTACATTAAGTTAACATGATACCAGCCAGAACTTACATTAAGTTAACATGATACCAGCCAGAACGTACATTAAGTTAACATGATACCAGACAGAACGTACATTAAGTTAACATGATACCAGACAGAATGTACATTAAATTAACATGATACCAGCCAGAACGTACATTAAGTTAACATGATACCAGACAGAACTGATATTACTGAGAAGTGAACATGATACCAGACAGAACGTACATTCAGTTAACATGATACCAGACAGAATGTACATTAAGTTAACATGATACCAGCCAGAACGTACATTAAGTTAACATGATACCAGACAGAACTGATATTACTGAGAAGTGAACATGATACCAGACAGAACGTACATTAAGTTAACATGATACCAGCCAGAACTTACATTAAGTTAACATGATACCAGCCAGAACTTACATTAAGTTAACATGATACCAGCCAGAACTTACATTAAGTTAACATGATATACCAGCCAGAACTGATATTACTGAGAAGTGAACATGATACCAGCCAGAACTTAAATTAAGTTAACATGATACCAGACAGAACTTACATTAAGTTAACATGATATACCAGCCAGAACTGATATTACTGAGAAGTGAACATGATACCGGCCAGAACTTACATTAAGTTAACATGATACCAGCCAGAACTTACATTAAGTTAACATGATACCAGCCAGAACTTACATTAAGTTAACATGATATACCAGCCAGAACTGATATTACTGAGAAGTTAACATGATACCAGCCAGAACTTAAATTAAGTTAACATGATACCAGACAGAACTTACATTAAGTTAACATGATATACCAGCCAGAACTGATATTACTGAGAAGTGAACATGATACCGGCCAGAACTTACATTAAGTTAACATGATACCAGCCAGAACTTAAATTAAGTTAACATGATACCAGACAGAACTTACATTAAGTTAACATGATATACCAGCCAGAACTGATATTACTGAGAAGTGAACATGATACCGGCCAGAACTTACATTAAGTTAACATGATACCAGCCAGAACTTACATTAAGTTAACATGATACCAGACAGAAAGTACATTAAGTTAACATGATACCAGCGAGAACTTACATTAAGTTAACATGATACCAGCCAGAACTTACATTAAGTTAACATGATACCAGCCAGAACTTACATTAAGTTAACATGATACCAGCCAGAACTTACATTAAGTTAACATGATACCAGCCAGAACGTACATTAAGTGGATGTCATAAGGTGAATGCACCAATTTGTAAGTCGCTCTGGATAAGAGCGTCTGCTAAATGACTTAAATGTAAATGTAAATGTAACATGATACAAGACAGAATGTACATTAAATTAACATGATACCAGCCAGAACATACATTAAGTTAACATGATACGAGACAGAACGTACATTAAGTTAACATAATACCAGACAGAACGTACATTAAGTTAACATGATACCAGCCAGAACTTACATTAAGTTAACATGATACCAGACAGAACTTACATTAAGTTAACATGATACCAGACAGAACTTACATTAAGTTAACATGATACCAGACAGAACTTACATTAAGTTAACATGATACCAGACAGAACTTACATTAAGTTAACATGATACCAGACAGAACTTACATTAAGTTAACATGATACCAGCCAGAACTTACATTAAGTTAACATGATACCAGCCAGAACTTACATTAAGTTAACATGATACCAGCCAGAACTGATATTACTGAGAAGTGAACATGATACCAGACAGAACTTACATTAAGTTAACATGATACCAGACAGAACTTACATTAAGTTAACATGATACCAGCCAGAACTGATATTACTGAGAAGTGAACATGATACCGGCCAGAACTTACATTAAGTTAACATGATACCAGCCAGAACTTACATTAAGTTAACATGATACCAGCCAGAACGTACATTAAGTTAACATGATACCACCCAGAACGTACATTAAGTTAACATGATACCAGACAGAACTTACATTAAGTTAATTAACATGATACCAGCCAGAACTTACATGAAGTTAACATGATACCAGCCAGAACTTACATTAAGTTAACATGATACCAGCCAGAACTTACATTAAGTTAACATGATACCAGACATAACTTACATTAAGTTAACATGATACCAGCCAGAACTTACATTAAGTTAACATGATACCAGCCAGAACTGATATTACTGAGAAGTGAACATGATACCAGACAGAACTTGCATTAAGTTAACATGATACCAGCCAGAACTGATATTACTGAGAAGTGAACATGATACCAGACAGAACTTACATTAAGTTAACATGATACCAGCCAGAACTGATATTACTGAGAAGTGAACATGATACCAGACAGAACTTACATTAAGTTAACATGATACCAGCCAGAACTTACATTAAGTTAACATGACACCAGCCAGAACTTACATTAAGTTAACATGATACCAGACAGAACTTACATTAAGTTAACATGATACCAGACAGAACTTACATTAAGTTAACATGATACCAGCCAGAACTTACATTAAGTTAACATGATACCAGACAGAACTTACATTAAGTTAACATGATACCAGCCAGAACTTACATTAAGTTAACATGATACCAGACATAACTTACATTAAGTTAACATGATACCAGCCAGAACTTACATTAAGTTAACATGATACCAGCCAGAACTGATATTACTGAGAAGTGAACATGATACCAGACAGAACTTGCATTAAGTTAACATGATACCAGCCAGAACTGATATTACTGAGAAGTGAACATGATACCAGACAGAACTTACATTAAGTTAACATGATACCAGCCAGAACTGATATTACTGAGAAGTGAACATGATACCAGACAGAACTTACATTAAGTTAACATGATATACCAGCCAGAACTGATATTACTGAGAAGTGAACATGATACCGGCCAGAACTTACATTAAGTTAACATGATACCAGCCAGAACTTACATTAAGTTAACATGATACCAGCCAGAACTTACATTAAGTTAACATGATATACCAGCCAGAACTGATATTACTGAGAAGTTAACATGATACCAGCCAGAACTTAAATTAAGTTAACATGACACCAGACAGAACTTACATTAAGTTAACATGATATACCAGCCAGAACTGATATTACTGAGAAGTGAACATGATACCAGCCAGAACTTACATTAAGTTAACATGATACCAGCCAGAACGTACATTAAGTTAACATGATACCAGACAGAATGTACATTAAATTAACATGATACCAGCCAGAACTTACATTAAGTTAACATGATACCAGCCAGAACGTACATTAAGTTAACATGATACCAGCCATACTGATATTACTGAGAAGTGAACATGATACCAGCCATACTGATATTACTGAGAAGTGAACATGATACCAGCCATACTGATATTACTGAGAAGTGAACATGATACCAGCCAGAACTTACATTAAGTTAACATGATACCAGACAGAACTTACATTAAGTTAACATGATACCAGACAGAACTTACATTAAGTTAATTAACATGATACCAGACAGAACTTACATTAAGTTAACATGATACCAGACAGAACTTACATGAAGTTAACATGATACCAGACAGAACTTACATTAAGTTAACATGATACCAGCCAGAACTTACATTAAGTTAACATGATACCAGCCAGAACTTACATTAAGTTAACATGATATACCAGCCAGAACTGATATTACTGAGAAGTGAACATGATACCAGCCAGAACTTAAATTAAGTTAACATGATACCAGACAGAACTTACATTAAGTTAACATGATACCAGCCAGAACTGATATTACTGAGAAGTGAACATGATACCGGCCAGAACTTACATTAAGTTAACATGATACCAGCCAGAACTTACATTAAGTTAACATGATACCAGCCAGAACGTACATTAAGTTAACATGATACCACCCAGAACGTACATTAAGTTAACATGATACCAGACAGAACTTACATTAAGTTAATTAACATGATACCAGCCAGAACTTACATGAAGTTAACATGATACCAGCCAGAACTTACATTAAGTTAACATGATACCAGCCAGAACTTACATTAAGTTAACATGATACCAGACATAACTTACATTAAGTTAACATGATACCAGCCAGAACTTACATTAAGTTAACATGATACCAGCCAGAACTGATATTACTGAGAAGTGAACATGATACCAGACAGAACTTGCATTAAGTTAACATGATACCAGCCAGAACTGATATTACTGAGAAGTGAACATGATACCAGACAGAACTTACATTAAGTTAACATGATACCAGCCAGAACTGATATTACTGAGAAGTGAACATGATACCAGACAGAACTTACATTAAGTTAACATGATACCAGCCAGAACTTACATTAAGTTAACATGATACCAGCCAGAACTTACATTAAGTTAACATGATACCAGCCAGAACTTACATTAAGTTAACATGATATACCAGCCAGAACTGATATTACTGAGAAGTTAACATGATACCAGCCAGAACTTACATTAAGTTAACATGATACCAGCCAGAACGTACATTAAGTTAACATGATACCAGCCAGAACTTACATTAAGTTAACATGATACCAGACATAACTTACATTAAGTTAACATGATACCAGCCAGAACTTACATTAAGTTAACATGATACCAGCCAGAACTGATATTACTGAGAAGTGAACATGATACCAGACAGAACTTGCATTAAGTTAACATGATACCAGCCAGAACTGATATTACTGAGAAGTGAACATGATACCAGACAGAACTTACATTAAGTTAACATGATACCAGCCAGAACTGATATTACTGAGAAGTGAACATGATACCAGACAGAACTTACATTAAGTTAACATGATATACCAGCCAGAACTGATATTACTGAGAAGTGAACATGATACCGGCCAGAACTTACATTAAGTTAACATGATACCAGCCAGAACTTACATTAAGTTAACATGATACCAGCCAGAACTTACATTAAGTTAACATGATATACCAGCCAGAACTGATATTACTGAGAAGTTAACATGATACCAGCCAGAACTTAAATTAAGTTAACATGACACCAGACAGAACTTACATTAAGTTAACATGATATACCAGCCAGAACTGATATTACTGAGAAGTGAACATGATACCGGCCAGAACTTACATTAAGTTAACATGATACCAGCCAGAACTTACATTAAGTTAACATGATACCAGACAGAAAGTACATTATGTTAACATGATACCAGCCAGAACTTACATTAAGTTAACATGATACCAGCCAGAACTTACATTAAGTTAACATGATATACCAGCCAGAACTGATATTACTGAGAAGTTAACATGATACCAGCCAGAACTTAAATTAAGTTAACATGACACCAGACAGAACTTACATTAAGTTAACATGATATACCAGCCAGAACTGATATTACTGAGAAGTGAACATGATACCGGCCAGAACTTACATTAAGTTAACATGATACCAGCCAGAACTTACATTAAGTTAACATGATACCAGACAGAATGTACATTAAATTAACATGATACCAGCCAGAACGTACATTAAGTTAACATGATAACAGACAGAATGTACATTAAATTAACATGATACCAGCCAGAACTTACATTAAGTTAACATGATACCAGACAGAATGTACATTAAATTAACATGATACCAGCCAGAACGTACATTAAGTTAACATGATACCAGACAGAACGTACATTAAGTGAACATGATACCAGACAGAATGTACATTAAGTTAACATGATACCAGCCAGAACGTACATTAAGTTAACATGATACCAGACAGAACTTACATTAAGTTAACATGATACCTGCCAGAACTTACATTAAGTTAACATGATACCTGCCAGAACTGATATTACTGAGAAGTGAACATGATACCAGACAGAACTGATATTACTGAGAAGTGAACATGATACCAGCCAGAACTTACATTAAGTTAACATGATACCCGCCAGAACTTACATTAAGTTAACATGATACCAGACAGAAAGTACATTAAGTTAACATGATACCAGCCAGAACGTACATTAAGTTAACATGATACCAGACAGAATGTACATTAAATTAACATGATACCAGCCAGAACTTACATTAAGTTAACATGATACCAGCCAGAACGTACATTAAGTTAACATGATACCAGCCATACTGATATTACTGAGAAGTGAACATGATACCAGCCATACTGATATTACTGAGAAGTGAACATGATCCCAGCCATACTGATATTACTGAGAAGTGAACATGATACCAGACAGAACTTACATTAAGTTAACATGATACCAGCCAGAACGTACATTAAGTTAACATGATACCAGCCAGAACATACATTAAGTTAACATGATACCAGACAGAACGTACATTAAGTTAACATGATACCAGCTAGAACTTACATTAAGTTAACATGATACCAGACAGAACTTACATTAAGTTAACATGATACCAGACAGAACTTACATTAAGTTAACATGATACCAGCCAGAACTTACATTAAGTTAACATGATACCAGACAGAACTTACATTAAGTTAACATGATACCAGACAGAACTTACATTAAGTTAACATGATACCAGACAGAACTTACATTAAGTTAACATGATACCAGCTAGACCTTACATTAAGTTAACATGATACCAGACAGAACGTACATTAAGTTAACATGATACCAGCCAGAACGTACATTAAGTTAACATGATACCAGCCAGAACGTACATTAAGTTAACATGATACCAGACAGAACTTACATTAAGTTAATTAACATGATACCAGCCAGAACTTACATTAAGTTAACATGATACCAGCCAGAACTTACATTAAGTTAACATGATACCAGACAGAACGTACATTAAGTTAACATGATACCAGCCAGAACGTACATTAAGTTAACATGATACCAGCCAGAACGTACATTAAGTTAACATGATACCAGCCAGAACTTACATTAAGTTAACATGATACCAGCCAGAACTGATATTACTGAGAAGTGAACATGATACCAGCCAGAACTTACATTAAGTTAACATGATACCAGACAGAACTTACATTAAGTTAACGTGATACCAGCCAGAACTTACATTAAGTTAACATGATACCAGCCAGAACTGATATTACTGAGAAGTGAACATGATACCAGACAGAACTTACATTAAGTTAACATGATACCAGACAGAACTGATATTACTGAGAAGTGAACATGATACCAGCCAGAACGTACATTAAGTTAACATGATACCAGACAGAACTTACATTAAGTTAACATGATACCAGCCAGAACTTACATTAAGTTAACATGATACCAGCCAGAACTTACATTAAGTTAACATGATACCAGCCAGAACTTACATTAAGTTAACATGATATACCAGCCAGAACTGATATTACTGAGAAGTGAACATGATACCAGCCAGAACTTAAATTAAGTTAACATGATACCAGACAGAACTTACATTAAGTTAACATGATATACCAGCCAGAACTGATATTACTGAGAAGTGAACATGATACAGAACTTACATTAAGTTAACATGATACCAGCCAGAACTTACATTAAGTTAACATGATACCAGCCAGAACTTACATTAAGTTAACATGATATACCAGCCAGAACTGATATTACTGAGAAGTTAACATGATACCAGCCAGAACTTAAATTAAGTTAACATGATACCAGACAGAACTTACATTAAGTTAACATGATATACCAGCCAGAACTGATATTACTGAGAAGTGAACATGATACCGGCCAGAACTTACATTAAGTTAACATGATACCAGCCAGAACTTAAATTAAGTTAACATGATACCAGACAGAACTTACATTAAGTTAACATGATATACCAGCCAGAACTGATATTACTGAGAAGTGAACATGATACCGGCCAGAACTTACATTAAGTTAACATGATACCAGCCAGAACTTACATTAAGTTAACATGATACCAGACAGAAAGTACATTAAGTTAACATGATACCAGCGAGAACTTACATTAAGTTAACATGATACCAGCCAGAACTTACATTAAGTTAACATGATACCAGCCAGAACTTACATTAAGTTAACATGATACCAGCCAGAACGTACATTAAGTGGATGTCATAAGGTGAATGCACCAATTTGTAAGTCGCTCTGGATAAGAGCGTCTGCTAAATGACTTAAATGTAAATGTAAATGTAACATGATACCAGACAGAATGTACATTAAATTAACATGATACCAGCCAGAACATACATTAAGTTAACATGATACGAGACAGAATGTACATTAAATTAACATGATACCAGCCAGAACTTACGTTAAGTTAACATGATACCAGACAGAATGTACATTAAATTAACATGATACCAGCCAGAACGTACATTAAGTTAACATGATACCAGACAGAACTGATATTACTGAGAAGTGAACATGATACCAGACAGAACGTACATTAAGTTAACATGATACCAGACAGAATGTACATTAAGTTAACATGATACCAGCCAGAACGTACATTAAGTTAACATGATACCAGACAGAATGTACATTAAGTTAACATGATACCAGCCAGAACGTACATTAAGTTAACATGATACCAGACAGAACTTACATTAAGTTAACATGATACCTGCCAGAACTTACATTAAGTTAACATGATACCTGCCAGAACTTACATTAAGTTAACATGATACCAGACAGAACTGATATTACTGAGAAGTGAACATGATACCAGCCAGAACTTACATTAAGTTAACATGATACCAGACAGAAAGTACATTAAGTTAACATGATACCAGCCAGAACGTACATTAAGTTAACATGATACCAGACAGAATGTACATTAAATTAACATGATACCAGCCAGAACTTACATTAAGTTAACATGATACCAGCCAGAACGTACATTAAGTTAACATGATACCAGCCATACTGATATTACTGAGAAGTGAACATGATACCAGCCATACCGATATTACTGAGAAGTGAACATGATACCAGCCATACTGATATTACTGAGAAGTGAACATGATACCAGACAGAACTTACATTAAGTTAACATGATACCAGCCAGAACGTACATTAAGTTAACATGATACAAGCCAGAACATACATTAAGTTAACATGATACCAGACAGAACGTACATTAAGTTTACATGATACCAGACAGAACTTACATTAAGTTAACATGATACCAGACAGAACTTACATTAAGTTAACATGATACCAGACAGAACTTACATTAAGTTAATTAACATGATACCAGACAGAACTTACATTAAGTTAACATGATACCAGACAGAACTTACATTAAGTTAACATGATACCAGACAGAACTTACATTAAGTTAACATGATACCAGCCAGAACTTACATTAAGTTAACATGATACCAGCCAGAACTTACATTAAGTTAACATGATATACCAGCCAGAACTGATATTACTGAGAAGTGAACATGATACCAGCCAGAACTTAAATTAAGTTAACATGATACCAGCCAGAACGTACATTAAGTTAACATGATACCACCCAGAACGTACATTAAGTTAACATGATACCAGACAGAACTTACATTAAGTTAATTAACATGATACCAGCCAGAACTTACATGAAGTTAACATGATACCAGCCAGAACTTACATTAAGTTAACATGATACCAGCCAGAACGTACATTAAGTTAACATGATACCAGCCAGAACTGATATTACTGAGAAGTGAACATGATACCAGCCAGAACTTACATTAAGTTAACATGATACCAGACAGAACTTACATTAAGTTAACATGATACCAGCCAGAACTTACATTAAGTTAACATGATACCAGCCAGAACTGATATTACTGAGAAGTGAACATTATACCAGACAGAACTTGCATTAAGTTAACATGATACCAGCCAGAACTGATATTACTGAGAAGTGAACATGATACCAGCCAGAACGTACATTAAGTTAACATGATACCAGCCAGAACGTACATTAAGTTAACATGATACCAGACAGAACTTACATTAAGTTAACATGATACCAGCCAGAACTTACATTAAGTTAACATGATACCAGCCAGAACTTACATTAAGTTAACATGATATACCAGCCAGAACTGATATTACTGAGAAGTTAACATGATACCAGCCAGAACTTAAATTAAGTTAACATGATACCAGACAGAACTTACATTAAGTTAACATGATATACCAGCCAGAATTGATATTACTGAGAAGTGAACATGATACCGGCCAGAACTTACATTAAGTTAACATGATACCAGCCAGAACTTACATTAAGTTAACATGATACCAGACAGAAAGTACATTAAGTTAACATGATACCAGCCAGAACTTACATTAAGTTAACATGATACCAGCCAGAACTTACATTAAGTTAACATGATACCAGCCAGAACTTACATTAAGTTAACATGATACCAGCCAGAACGTACATTAAGTGGATGTCATAAGGTGAATGCACCAATTTGTAAGTCGCTCTGGATAAGAGCGTCTGCTAAATGACTTAAATGTAAATGTAAATGTAACATGATACCAGACAGAATGTACATTAAATTAACATGATACCAGCCAGAACGTACATTAAGTTAACATGATACCAGACAGAATGTACATTAAATTAACATGATACCAGCCAGAACTTACATTAAGTTAACATGATACCAGCCAGAACGTACATTAAGTTAACATGATACCAGCCAGAACTTACATTAAGTTAACATGATACCAGACAGAACTTACATTAAGTTAACATGATACAAGACAGAACTTACATTAAGTTAACATGATACCAGCCAGAACGTACATTAAGTTAACATGATACCAGCCAGAACTTACATTAAGTTAACATGATACCAGACAGAACTTACATTAAGTTAACATGATACCAGACAGAACGTACATTAAGTTAACATGATACCAGCCAGAACTTACATTAAGTTAACATGATACCAGACAGAACTTACATTAAGTTAACATGATACCAGACAGAACTTACATTAAGTTAACATGATACCAGCCAGAACTTACATTAAGTTAACATGATACCAGCCAGAACTGATATTACTGAGAAGTGAACATGATACCAGCCAGAACATACATTAAGTTAACATGATACCAGACAGAACGTACATTAAGTTAACATGATACCAGACAGAACTTACATTAAGTTAACATGATACCAGCCAGAACTTACATTAAGTTAACATGATACCAGCCAGAACTTACATTAAGTTAACATGATATACCAGCCAGAACTGATATTACTGAGAAGTGAACATGATACCAGCCAGAACTTAAATTAAGTTAACATGATACCAGACAGAACTTACATTAAGTTAACATGATATACCAGCCAGAATTGATATTACTGAGAAGTGAACATGATACCGGCCAGAACTTACATTAAGTTAACATGATACCAGCCAGAACTTACATTAAGTTAACATGATACCAGACAGAAAGTACATTAAGTTAACATGATACCAGCCAGAACTTACATTAAGTTAACATGATACCAGCCAGAACTTACATTAAGTTAACATGATACCAGCCAGAACTTACATTAAGTTAACATGATACCAGCCAGAACGTACATTAAGTGGATGTCATAAGGTGAATGCACCAATTTGTAAGTCGCTCTGGATAAGAGCGTCTGCTAAATGACTTAAATGTAAATGTAAATGTAACATGATACCAGACAGAATGTACATTAAATTAACATGATACCAGCCAGAACGTACATTAAGTTAACATGATACCAGACAGAATGTACATTAAATTAACATGATACCAGCCAGAACTTACATTAAGTTAACATGAATACAGCCAGAACGTACATTAAGTTAACATGATACCAGCCAGAACTTACATTAAGTTAACATGATACCAGACAGAACTTACATACATGATACAAGAAGTTAACATGATACAAGACAGAACTTACATTAAGTTAACATGATACCAGCCAGAACGTACATTAAGTTAACATGATACCAGCCAGAACTTACATTAAGTTAACATGATACCAGACAGAACTTACATTAAGTTAACATGATACCAGACAGAACGTACATTAAGTTAACATGATACCAGCCAGAACTTACATTAAGTTAACATGATACCAGACAGAACTTACATTAAGGTAACATGATACCAGACAGAACTTACATTAAGTTAACATGATACCAGACAGAACTTACATTAAGGTAACATGATACCAGACAGAACTTACATTAAGTTAACATGATACCAGACAGAACTTACATTAAGTTAACATGATACCAGACAGAACTTACATTAAGTTAACATGATACCAGCCAGAACTTACATTAAGTTAACATGATACCAGACAGAACTTACATTAAGTTAACATGATACCAGCCAGAACTTACATTAAGTTAACATGATACCAGACAGAACTTACATTAAGTTAACATGATACCAGCCAGAACTTACATTAAGTTAACATGATACCAGCCAGACCTTACATTAAGTTAACATGATACCAGACAGAATGTACATTAAGTTAACATGATACCAGACAGAACTTACATTAAGTTAACATGATACCAGACAGAACTTACATTAAGTTAACATGATACCAGACAGAACTTACATTAAGTTAACATGATACCAGCCAGAACGTACATTAAGTTAACATGATACCAGCCAGAACGTACATTAAGTTAACATGATACCAGCCAGAACGTACATTAAGTTAACATGATACCAGCCAGAACTGATATTACTGAGAATGTACTTCGGGTTAAAGAATGGTGGAACTGGCATTATTCAAATCGAAGAGCAATACAATACAACTCACGTGACCCAAATGGAACCCTATTCCCTGCACAGTGCACTACTTCACCCATAGGTACACTACCCTATGGGTCCTGGTCAAAATGAGTGTTTCATATTGTTAATAGGGTGACATTTGGGACACATCCAGTGTCTTTATTCTGTTTCACACTCGGAGAAGCAGCCAACACTGACTAACAGCCAGCCACACAGTTCTTGGTCATATGGCATGAGGTCAAACACACACACACGCACGCACGCACGCACGCACGCACACGCACGCACGCACACACACACACACACACACACACACACACACACACACACACACACACACACACACACACACACACACACACACACACACACACCCTTTTCATCTAACGTGAGGTAAGACAATAGTAATCTAGATTTTTATCCATCTGCTTCATTGGGAGATTGAATAATAGTCTGCTG
Organism: Oncorhynchus keta; assembly: GCF_023373465.1. Lineage (NCBI taxonomy): Eukaryota > Metazoa > Chordata > Actinopteri > Salmoniformes > Salmonidae > Oncorhynchus > Oncorhynchus keta. The sequence continues at coordinate 60,009 of NW_026284295.1, forward strand.
TATAGTCAAGGAGAATAAAAGAGGATAGTTGTGGAAAACAGCATGAAATAACATGACACATCTCAGAATGCAATTTGACTGCGTATGAAGGCAGATAGCCAATCAAAGCACACACACACCGACATGCATAGGAGAGCATTGTTCACTTCAAAGCATGAACTCTTTTAGCTGAGTGTCTAGTAGTTAGTTGAGTGAAATCCAGAGATGATTACAGAGGTAAAGATTTTAGAGACTTGGATTGTTTGATTGAGCCAAGAATGACGCAAATATTCAGCAGCAATGACAGCATTATTATACAAGATTTTCACACTTGGTGTCAACCTCTGGTAACGCCTCAACATTTCAATTAATTTGTTTCAATTAATTGGCTTGAATATGTCATCTGAACATCTATGAGACGAATATCCTTATCCTTGCCTGAGACTTGTTTGCAGAGGCCAGGCTGTAAACCTGCTGGGTGTAAATCTGTATACCCACCATCTGCATGTTAGTGAGGCTGACAAGCTCTCACCCAAGGAAGGGCTCTTTCTGCTCAAAATGACAGTCTCTCTCTCTCTCTCTCTCTCTCTCTCTCTCTCTCTCTCTCTCTCTCTCTCTCTCTCTCTCTCTCGGCCTCTCTCTCTCTCGGCCTCTCTCTCTCGGCCTCTCTCTCTCTCTCTTGGCCTCTCTCTCTCGGCCTCTCTCTCTCTCGGCCTCTCCCTCTCTCTCGGCCTCTCTCTCTCTCTCGGCCTCTCTCTCTCTCGGCCTCTCTCTCTCACTCAGCCTCTCCCTCTCTCTCGGACACTCTCCCTCTTGGCCTCTCTCTCTCGTCCTCTCTCTCTCGGCCTCTCTCTCCCTCGGCCTCTCTCTCTCTCTCTCTCTCGGCCTCTCTCTCTCGGCCTCTCTCTCTCGGCCTCTCTCTCTCGGTCTCTGTCTGTCTGTGTGTCCTCCTCTTTTCCTCTCTTTTCACTTCCATCCACTCCCTGAATATCACTGGGTCTCTGTTACTGACTGGGTCTCTGTTTCTGACTGGGTCTCTGTTACTGTTTCTTTCTCAATTCCTTTCCTGTCACTGTAAGGAGGAGACATATTTGACCAGTATGGGAAGGGTTTCACCTTGCATAGAAAGGTATCTCTAGGGTCTCTGGTACTCGGTAACTTATCTTCCTCAATGGTGCGGCAAGGGCAAATCATTTTACCTACAGCTGAGGTTTTGTGTGTGTGTGTGTGTGTGTGTGTGTGTGTGTGTGTGTGTGTGTGTGTGTGTGTGTGTGTGTGTGTGTGTGTGTGTGTGTGTGTGTGTGTGTGTGTGTGTGTGTGTGTGTGTGTGTGCGTGCGTGCGTGCGTGCGTGCGTGCGTGCGTGCGTGCGTGCGTGCGTGCGTGCGTGTGTGTGTGCGTGCGTATACTAGGTTCACCTAGTCATCCAAACTGCCGTTTCCTTTCTGAAAACTGTCAGACAACTCTTTCAATTCCAATTTTATTTTCTGTTACTTGCATTATTTTGTACAATGTCTCAGGTCACATACTGGCTGGTGGGACCCACACACACCACACAAATACCCCCCTGAACATATTAAGACCCCGTGTGTGTCTGTGTGTAAGAAACATTAGAAAACAGAAGGAAAGGAGGCCAGAAGTAACATGTCAATATTCCAGGTGGTTGGGAACATAACTACGTTTGATACCAACATTGGTCCTTCATCCTCAACATGATTCTTTTGGTCTGTCAGGGTGTGCTTACATGGAGAATTCCTCTCTGAAACAAACACAGACACACATAAACACACAGACACAGAGGATGTAGTCTTGTGGCAGTCCCAAGGTAATAGTGATTAGTTGTATAAGGGTAAATGATGACCCTCTGGAGAGGTGTAAAGTACCCCTGTGCTTGGGGCGGGGTCTACCCGTGTTTGTGTATGTGTATGTGTGCGTGCGTGAGTGAGTGTGTGCGTGTGTGTGTTTGTGTTTGTGTGTGTATGTGTGTGTGGCAGTCTCTCTGGGGGTGCCACAGGGTTCAATTCTCGGGCTGCTGGCGATGCTCTGATCCACCTCTATGCAGACGACACCATTCTGTATGCATCTGGCCCTTCTCTGGACACTTCCTTAACAAACCTCCAAACAAGATTCAATGCCATACAACTCTCCTTCCGTGGCCTCCAATTGCTCTTAAATACTAGTAAAGCGAAATGCATGCTCTTCAACCGATCGCTGCCCGCACCTGCCCGTCTAACATCACTACTCTGGAAGGTTCTGACTTAGAATATGTGGACAACTATAAATACCTAGGTGTCTGGTTAGACTGTAAACCTTCCTTCCAGACTCATATCTCCAATCCAAAATCAAACCTAGAATAGGCTTCCTTTTTCGCAACAAATCCTCCTTCACTCATGCTGCCAAACATACCCTCATAAAACTGACTATCCTACCGATCCTTGACTTCGGCGATGTAATTGACAAAATAGCCTCCAACACTCTAAGCAAATTGGATGTAGTCTATCACAGTGCCATTCGTTTTGTCACCAAAACCCCATATACTACCCACCACTGTGTCCTTTATGCTCTAGTTGGTTGGTCCTTGCTACATATTCGTCGCCAAACCCACTGGCTCCAGGTCATCTATATGTCTTTGCGAGGTAAAGCTCCGCCTTATCTCAGCTCACTGGTCACCATGGCAACACCCACCAGTAGCACGTGCTCCAGCAGGTATATTTCCTTGGTCATCCCCAAAGCCAACACCTCTTTTGGCCACCTTTCCTTCCAGTTCTCTGCTGCCAATAACTGGAACAAATTGCAAAAATCACTGAAGTTGGAGACTTATATCTCCCTCACTAACTTTAAGCATCAGCTGTCAGAGCAGCTTACCGATCGCTGCAGCTGTACACAGCCCATCTGTAAATGGCCCATCCAACCAACTACCTACCTCATCCCCATATTTGTTTTAGATTTTCTTTTGCACACCAGTATTTCTACTTGCACATCTATCACTGCAGTGTTTAATTGCTAAACTGTAATTACTTTGCCACTACGGCCTATTTATTGCCTTACCCACTTACTTCATTTGCACCCACTGTATACAGATGTTTCTATTGTGTTATTGACTGTACGTTTGTTTGTGTGTAACGCTGTGTTGTTGTTAGTGTCGCACTGCTTTGCTTTATCTTGGCCAGGTCGCAGTTGTAAATGACAACTTGTTCTCAACTGGCCTCCCTGGTTAAATAAAGGTGAAATAAAAAAATAAAAAATAAAAGTATGTGTGTGTGTGTGTGTGTGTGTGTGTGTGTGTGTGTGTGTGTGTGTGTGTGTGTGTGTGTGTGTGTGTGTGTGTGTGTGTGTGTGTGTGTGTGTGTGTGTGTGTGTGTGTGTGAATGCGTTCATGCATGTTTGTGTGTACGTGTGTGTGCGTGTGCATGTGTGCGTGTGCCGTCAAGGCAATGTCCAGGTCCCAACACAAAACACATGAGTAGCTTTCATATAGTTTTTTAATGTTTTAGTCCAATGTTGGGCTCATTCCATTTGCTAAAGGGATGGGTTGCTTGTTTTTCTGAGTTTTGTTGTTGTTTAGGGCATGGATTTAAGTTATGTTTGTTTACTCTGCCATAGATTCCATCTTAAAGGCAAAACTGCCATCAGGAGGTTTATTTGAAATTAAAATGCAAGTCACTGATCCAAATGTTTATCTCAATCTGTCTCTCCATCTCGCTCTCTCAATCACTTTCTCCTCCCACTCTCTCCTCTTCTCTCCTTTCTCACTCTCTCCTTCCTCTCTCTCTCCCTTCTCCCCTAGCTATCAAGATGAAGATCAAAGAAGTGAAGAAAGAGAATGGCGACCGTAAACTCATCGCCGCTCAGAAGAAGAAGAAGGTGCTCAAGATGGGTGTCCTGCGTAAAAAGGACTTGAAGAAGCTGACGCTGTACATAAAGAATGGAGCCAACTGCCCCTGTGCTCAGCTGGACAACCTTGGCAGTAACTTCCTTATCATGGGCCGGAAAGTGGACCAGCAGCTGCTGCTTATGTCCATCCACAAATGGGAGAAGAAGAGTACAGAGTTGAAGTTCGCCATCAAGTACATGAAGAGTCAGCAGTGTCCCACCTATCATACAGTCTTCCAGTGACCTTACTGATACAACTATCACAACCCCAGTCTTCCCCAAATGTCTCCCCCTCTCCCCTCTATCCTTCCAGTCAGTTGTCTCCCCCCTCCCCACTATCCCTCCAGTCAGTTATCTCCTCCTCTCCCCTCTATCCCTCCAGTCAGTTGTCTCCCCCCTCCCCACTATCCCTCCAGTCAGTTATCTCCTCCTCTCCCCTCTATCCCTCCAGTCAGTTATCTCCCCCTCTCCCCTCTATCCCTCCAGTCAGTTGTCTCCCCCCTCCCCTCTATCCCTCCAGTCAGTTATCTCCCCCTCTCCCCTCTATCCCTCCAGTCAGTTGTCTCCCCCTCCCCTCTATCCCTCCAGTCAGTTATCTCCCCCTCTCCCCTCTATCCCTCCAGTCAGTTATCTCCTCCTCTCCCCTCTATCCCTCCAGTCAGTTGTCTCCCCCTCCCCTCTATCCCTCCAGTCAGTTATCTCCCCCTCTCCCCTCTATCCCTCCAGTCAGATGTCTCTCCTCTCCCCTCTATCCTTCCAGTCAGTTATCTCCCCCTCTCCCCTATATCCCTCTAGTCAGTTGTCTCCCCCTCCCCTCTATCCCTGTAGTCAGTTGTCTCCCCCTCTCCCCTGTATCCCTCCAGTCAGTTATCTCCCCCTCTCCCCTCTATCCCTCCAGTCAGTTATCTCCCCCTCTCCCCTCTATCCCTCCAGTCAGATGTCTCCCCTCTATCCCTCCAGTCAGATGTCTCCCCCCTCCCCTCTATCCCTCCAGTCAGTTGTCTCCCCCTCTCCCCTCTATCCCTCCAGTCAGATGTCTCCCCTCTATCCCTCCAGTCAGATGTCTCCCCCTCCCCTCTATCCCTCCAGTCAGATGTCTCCCCCTCCCCTCTATCCCTCCAGTCAGATGTCTCCCCTCTATCCCTCCAGTCAGATGTCTCCCCCTCTCCCCTCTATCCCTCCAGTCAGATGTCTCCCCTCTCCCCTCTATCCCTCCAGTCAGTTATCTCCCCCTCTCCCCTCTATCCCTCCAGTCAGATGTCTCCCCTCTATCCCTCCAGTCAGATGTCTCCCCCCTCCCCTCTATCCCTCCAGTCAGATGTCTCCCCTCTATCCCTCCAGTCAGATGTCTCCCCTCTCCCCTCTATCCCTCCAGTCAGTTATCTCCCCTCTCCCCTCTATCCCTCCAGTCAGATGTCTCCCCTCTATCCCTCCAGTCAGATGTCTCCCCTCTCCCCTCTATCCCTCCAGTCAGATGTCTCCCCTCTATCCCTCCAGTCAGATGTCTCCCCCCTCCCCTCTATCCCTCCAGTCAGTTGTCTCCCCCTCTCCCCTCTATCCCTCCAGTCAGATGTCTCCCCCTCCCCTCTATCCCTCCAGTCAGATGTCTCCCCTCTCCCCTCTATCCCTCCAGTCAGTTGTCTCCCCCTCTCCCCTCTATCCCTCCAGTCAGATGTCTCCCCTCTCCCCTCTATCCCTCCAGTCAGTTATCTCCCCCTCTCCCCTCTATCCCTCCAGTCAGATGTCTCCCCCTCTCCCCTCTATCCCTCCAGTCAGATGTCTCCCCTCTCCCTCTATCCCTCCAGTCAGTTATCTCCCCCTCCCCTCTATCCCTCCAGTCAGTTGTCTCCCCCTCCCTCTATCCCTCCAGTCAGTTGTCTCCCCCTCCCCTCTATCCCTCCAGTCAGTTATCTCCCCCTCTCCCCTCTATCCCTCCAGTCAGTTGTCTCTCCCTCTCCCCTCTATCCCTCCAGTCAGATGTCTCCCCCTCCCCTCTATACCTCCAGTCAGTTATCTCCCCTCTCCCCTCTAACCCTCCAGTCAGTTGTCTCCCCCTCCCCTCTATCCCTCCAGTCAGTTGTCTCCCCCTCCCCTCTATCCCTCCAGTCAGTTTTCTCCCCCCTCCCCTCTATCCCTCCAGTCAGTTGTCTCCCCCCTCCCCTCTATCCCTCCAGTCAGTTTTCTCCCCCCTCCCCTCAATCCCTCCAGTCAGATGTCTCCCTCTCCCCTCTATCCCTCCAGTCAGATGTCTCCCCCTCTCCCCTCTATCCCTCCAGTCAGTTGTCTCCCCCTCCCCTCTATCCCTCCAGTCAGTTGTCTCCCCCCTCCCCTCTATCCCTCCAGTCAGTTATCTCCCCTCTCACCTCTATCCCTCCAGTCAGTTTTCTCCCCCCTCCCCTCTATCCCTCCAGTCAGTTATCTCCCCTCTCCCTCTATCCCTCCAGTCAGTTGTCTCCCCCTCCCCTCTATCCCTCCAGTCAGTTATCTCCCCTCTCCCTCTATCCCTCCAGTCAGTTGTCTCCCCCTCCCTCTATCCCTCCAGTCAGTTATCTCCCCCTCTCCCCTCTATCCCTCCAGTCAGTTGTCTCCCCCCTCCCCTCTATCCCTCCAGTCAGTTGTCTCCCCCCTCCCCTCTATCCCTCCAGTCAGTTGTCTCCCCCTCCCCTCTCTCCCGCCCGTCAGTTGTCTCCCCCCTCCCCTCTATCCCTCCAGTCAGTTGTCTCCCCTCTCCCCTCTATCCCTCCAGTCAGTTGTCTCCCCCCTCCCCTCTATCCCTCCAGTCAGTTATCTCCCCCTCTCCCCTCTATCCCTCCAGTCAGTTGTCTCCCCCCTCCCCACTATCCCTCCAGTCAGTTATCTCCCCCTCTCCCCTCTATCCCTCCAGTCAGTTGTCTCCCCCTCCCCTCTATCCCTCCAGTCAGTTATCTCCCCTCTCCCCTCTATCCCTCCAGTCAGTTGTCTCCCCCTCCCCTCTATCCCTCCAGTCAGTTGTCTCCCCCCTCCCCTCTATCCCTCCAGTCAGTTGTCTCCCCCCCTCCCCTCTATCCCTCCAGTCAGTTGTCTCTCACTCTCCCCTCTATCCCTCCAGTCAGATGTCTCCCCCCTCCCCTCTATCCCTCCAGTCAGTTATCTCCCCCTCTCCCCTCTATCCCTCCAGTCAGTTATCTCCTCCTCTCCCCTCTATCCCTCCAGTCAGATGTCTCCCCCCTCCCCTCTATCCCTCCAGTCAGTTATCTCCCCCTCTCCCCTCTATCCCTCCAGTCAGATGTCTCCCCTCTCCCCTCAATTCTTCAAGTCAGTTGTCTCCCCCTCTCCCCTCTATCCCTCCAGTCAGATGTCTCCCCTCTCCCTCAATTCTTCAAGTCAGTTGTCTCCCCCTCTCCCCTCTATCCCTCCAGTCAGTTGTCTCCCCCTCTCCCCTCTATCCCTCCAGTCAGTTGTCTCCCCCTCTCCCCTCTATCCCTCCAGTCAGTTGTCTCCCCCTCTCCCCTCTATCCCTCCAGTCAGATGTCTCCCCCTCTCCCCTCTATCCCTCCAGTCAGTTGTCTCCCCTCTCCCCTCAATTCTTCAAGTCAGATGTCTCCCCCTCTCCCCTCTATCCCTCCAGTCAGTTGTCTCCCCTCTCCCCTCAATTCTTCAAGTCAGATGTCTCCCCCTCTCCCCTCTATCCCTCCAGTCAGATGTCTCCCCTCTCCCCTCAATTCTTCAAGTCAGATGTCTCCCCTCTCCCCTCTATCCCTCCAGTCAGATGTCTCCCCTCTCCCCTCAATTCTTCAAGTCAGATGTCTCCCCTCTCCCCTCTATCCCCCCAGTCAGTTGTCTCCCCTCTCCCCTCAATTCTTCAAGTCAGATGTCCCCTCCCCTCTATCCCTCCAGTCAGATGTCTCCCCTCTCCCCTCAATTCTTCAAGTCAGTTGTCTCCCCCTCTCCCCACTATCCCTCCAGTCAGATGTCTCCCCCCTCCCCTCTATCCCTCCAGTCAGATGTCTCTCCATCTCCCCTCTATCCTTCCAGATAAATGTCTCCCTCTCTACCGTCTATCCTTCCTGTCTTCCCCAGATGCTTCCCCCTCTCCCATATGTCCTTCCAGTTTCCTACCTATCATACTGTTTTCCAGTGACATTGTGGAGATGTATCCTTCATATCTCACAAATGTCACTTGTATCCTATTTGTATCAGATTAGCTTTCCCATCTAGCCTGCTCCCAGATATGTCTGTGCTCCATTGCTGTTCAAGCCAACATGTCAATGAGACACAGGGAGCTGGGCAGGATAACACAAACAGCCTGGCAGTCAGGCTACTTCCCACCTGTCTATCTATCCCAGTCTCTCCCAAGTCTCCTCCAGTCTCTCTCCCAAGTCTCCCCCAGTCTCTCTCCCAAGTCTCCCCCAGTCTCTCTCCCAGTCTCTCTCCCCAATTCTCTCACAGTCCCTCTCCCAAGTCTCTCCCAGTCTCTCTCCCAGTCTCTCTCCCAAGTCTCCCCCAGTCTCTCTCCCAAGTCTCCCCCAGTCTCTCTCCCAAGTCTCTCCCAGTCTCTCTCCCAAGTCTCCCCCAGTCTCTCTCCCAAGTCTCTCCCAGTCTCTCTCCCAAGTCTCTCCCAGTCTCTCTCCCAAGTCTCTCCCAAGTCTCTCCCAGTCTCTCTCCCAAGTCTCCCCCAGTCTCTCTCCCAAGTCTCTCCCAGTCTCTCTCCCAAGTCTCCCCCAGTCTCTCTCCCAATTCTCCCCCAGTCTCTCTCCCAAGTCTCCCCCAGTCTCTCTCCCAAGTCTCCCCCAGTCTCTCTCCCAAGTCTCCCCCAGTCTCTCTCCCAGTCTTTCTCCCAAGTCTCCCCAGTCTCTCTCCCAAGTCTCCCCCAGTCTCTCTCCCAAGTCTCCCCCAGTCTCTCCACCAGTCTCTCTCCCAAGTCTCCCCCAGTCTCTATCCCAAGTCTCCACCAGTCTCTCTCCCAAGTCTCCCCCAGTCTCTTCACCAGTCTCTCTCCCAAGTCTCTCCCAGTCTCTCCCCCAGTCTCTCCACCAGCCTCTCTCCCAAATCTCTCCCAGTCTCTCCCCCAGTCTCTCCACCAGTCTCTCTCCCAAGTCTCCACCAGTCTCTCTCCCAAGTCTCCCCCAGTCTCTCTCCCAAGTCTCCCCCAGTCTCTCTCCCAAGTCTCTCCCAGTCTCTCTCCCAAGTCTCCCCCAGTCTCTCTCCCAAGTCTCCCCCAGTCTCTCTCCCAAGTCTCCCCCAGTCTCTCCACCAGTCTCTCTCCCAAGTCTCTCCCAGTCTCTCTCCCAAGTCTCTCCCAGTCTCCCCCAGTCTCTCTCCCAAGTCTCTCCCAGTCTCCCCAGTCTCTCTCCCAGTCTCCCCCAGTCTCCCCCAGTTTTCCACATATCCCACCATGTTCTAGCAAACACCCTCCAGACCTCTCAGCTTGCTTCCTAGCACAAACATTGAACCTTTCTTTGGCCCAATATCTTTCCTGCTACCCACCTACCCACCTCCCCCCCACCCCCCTGTAGCCTATTCTGTTAACTCACTAACTCACTAGCTAGCCCTACCATACAGTAGCACCTTCTCTGTCTGTTATACCTGCCCCGAGAGCCCCAAAGAATCTCAGAATTTATAACAGATAACTCGCTGATATTTTTCTACTAATTTTCTTTCCTGTTTTTGAGATGGTTACTACAGATTTTTGATACAGGGGTGCTGGTGTTACTGCCCTGCCATATTGTACTCAGCGTTTATCACACACGATGTGACGGGATCCTCCAAGACACTATTCAATTCTTATATCCTATAAATAAAACAATCACATGTATATTTTACAGCAATCAATTTATCATTATGACGATAGCAGAGGAACATAGTAAAAATGATGGCATGACTTCGTACAGATGGCAGTAGTGCTTGCAGTGTGGTGCTTTGAATAGTTTTGTAAATCTTCGAGAGGATGCGGCCATTAGAGTAGAGCAAGCTTCAAGATGTGATGAATGAATGATTGTGAGAAAAAGGGGAAAGAGAAAATTTGCCACACACCATGTGTAAAAAAGGTTGTAAGTTCAGGAGCCTCTGAAATTGAAAACTCCGTCTGTCCAGAGTGTATATAGAAAACAGTTTGCCATTCTGCTCATAATCATGACTGAGCTAGATCAGGTATTTTCTGAAAACACAGAGGTTGCAAAATAATTTTAACATTCACAATAATCTCAGGTTTTCTAGAAATACTGATCGGAGGATTCACACATTTCTTCTGATCCCAGGAATCTTCCTACCAGGATTTCCAGAAATGGTGTGAATTTAGGGAGTTACTGGGAGATTTCACGCCAGGATAGACCAAAAATACTTCCCAGATTGTTCTTGCAATTCTCAAATAAAAACTTAATTGGAGGAAGGATGTTTGACATGCTTTTATCATTTGAATAACTTTTTAGACCTTCATGCCTCCTGTAAGACCCTATGACCTGTGACCTGTGAAACGCACTCGATACACACCTTGGTGTCATCATACTCCTCATAGTGTGCTGTAGCATATAGAGGTTGTCTAGATTCTGAAATACAATTTGTCACATTCATTTATTCAACATTAAACATATGAATATCCTTTTAGATTTTCTTTATTTTAAGACATATGGTTTGGAACAATATACTCTACAAGTACATCACATTTCCCGAGTGGGCTCTCTGCAAATGTTTAAGTTCTGCTATATTTTATGAGCATCAACAACACAGTGAATGGGAAAATGTATTCTGCTGGTGATTTGCTGAATGTGCAATCCTAAAGGAGGGCTGTGATTGGTTAATGACCTATGATGTCAAATTCTATATATAAAATGGGTCATATCTTCAAAGGTACCAGAGAGCCACTCTGGAAATGTCACGTGTTTGAAAAGTATATTGTTCCTAACTATATGGCTAAAAATAATTTAAATAAAAATATATAAACTTTTGAGATATTAACATGTATTTGTTTATGTTTTAGAGCACACAAGGAGTATAATGACACAAAGACTATGTAAGGTTCACAGATTACAGACATGTATATATATGTTTTTTTTTCATCGCTATTTAAAACTAAATTGTGATACAAATGTGAAAAGCATGTGAAGCATCCGTTCTCCCAATGATGTTTCTATGTGAGAATTGGCAGAAGAATCTGAGATAACAAAAATCTTGGCATGGAATCGCCCTACTAGAATTTTGCAAGCCTACACAGGAACATTATGGAATATTCAAATAACACCTTACGCTGGTCTTTTCATGGTCTTTACATGGTCTTTACCATGGTCTTTTCATGGTCTTTTCATGGTCTTTACCATGGTCTTTTCATGGTCTTTACCATGGTCTTTACCATGGTCTTTTCATGGTCTTTTCATGGTCTTTACCATGGTCTTTTCATGGTCTTTTCATGGTCTTTTCATGGTCTTTACCATGGTCTTTTCATGGTCTTTTCATGGTCTTTACCATGGTCTTTATCATGGTCTTTACCATGGTCTTTTCATGGTCTTTACATGGTCTTTACCATGGTCTTTACCATGGTCTTTACCATGGTCTTTTCATGGTCTTTTCATGGTCTTTACCATGGTCTTTATCATGGTCTTTATCATGGTCTTTACCATGGTCTTTACATGGTCTTTACCATGGTCTTTTCATGGTCTTTACCATGGTCTTTATCATGGTCTTTATCATGGTCTTTACCATGGTCTTTACATGGTCTTTACCATGGTCTTTACCATGGTCTTTACCATGGTCTTTACATGGTCTTTACCATGGTCTTTACATGGTCTTTACCATGGTCTTTACATGGTCTTTACCATGGTCTTTACCATGGTCTTTACATGGTCTTTACCATGGTCTTTACATGGTCTTTATCATGGTCTTTTCATGGTCTTTACCATGGTCTTTACCATGGTCTTTTCATGGTCTTTACCATGGTCTTTACCATGGTCTTTTTCATGGTCTTTACCATGGTATTTTCATGGTCTTTACATGGTCTTTACCATGGTCTTTTCATGGTCTTTACCATGGTCTTTACCATGGTCTTTATCATGGTCTTTACCATGGTCTTTTCATGGTCTTTACATAGTCTTTACCATGGTCTTTTCATGGTCTTTACCATGGTCTTTACCATGGTCTTTTCATGGTCTTTACATGGTCTTTACCATGGTCTTTTCATGGTCTTTACCATGGTCTTTTCATGGTCTTTTCATGGTATTTACCATGGTCTTTATCATGGTCTTTACATGGTCTTTATCATGGTCTTTACCATGGTCTTTTCATGGTATTTACCATGGTCTTTATCATGGTCTTTACATGGTCTTTATCATGGTCTTTTCATGGTCTTTACCATGGTCTTTACCATGGTCTTTACCATGGTCTTTATATGGTCTTTACCATGGTCTTTTCATGGTCTTTACCATGGTCTTTACCATGGTCTTTATCATGGTCTTTATCATGGTCTTTACCATGGTCTTTACCATGGTCTTTATCATGGTCTTTACCATGGTCTTTACCATGGTCTTTTCATGGTCTTTATCATGGTCTTTACCATGGTCTTTATCATGGTCTTTATCATGGTCTTTACCATGGTCTTTATCATGGTCTTTATCATGGTCTTTACCATGGTCTTTACCATGGTCTTTACCATGGTCTTTATCATGGTCTTTATCATGGTCTTTATCATGGTCTTTACCATGGTCTTTTCATGCTTCTTATTTTGTGTAGATTAAAGGGGACATTTTTAAATAATTGTGGAAAAAAATAGGTTGTAGATATGAAAAATATTTTAAAAAGAAGACATGGATGGATGAATTGATTGAAAGAAGATGTTTATGGATGGATTGATGCTGCCACTGACTGTGGTACAGCGCAGCCTGCATTGGGACAATAAGCCTACTGCTCAAAACCAGAAACAGAGAGAGAAGGAAACTACATCTTAGAAAAGCAAGAGGGAAAAGGACTTTGAGGACGCAACAACAGCCAGAGACAGAGAGACTCACACTATGGACTAAACTAGAAATATGTCTCTTTTTAGTACGGTTCCCTAGTTACCAGGTATTTACTTATGTATTCAAATCTAACAGAATTGAACAAAATAACGGTGGTAAAATGGCTGTAGTGAAAAAATGTTCCATATTAAAAATGTTTTTTTTTTATTTGTTGTAATTTGCTTCAATTATACTTTATGGTATGATATGGTACACCAGGAATCGTACATGGAGACAGAGCACATGAACTCACTTTTGCTTTAATCAGAAAAATATTCATTTTTTTACTTCTGCAGTTATGTTTTTAACCAATACAACTATAAGTAGTTCTGTTACTGAAACACTTTTTATTGTTTTGCAAAAAATAAATAAATAAAATATACTAGAAATGTATATTAAAAGAAGTATCTTATTGGTGCCATTTATTTTCAAACCAAAATATATATGGGATTTTGGCATTCACTATGTAAGATGGTTTACTCTATGGGAACTCCAAGGCATTTTTGTTTGTTTCTCTTTGTAAAACACTTACTCTCATGATAAGATACTGTACAATATGTACAGTGGGGAGAACAAGTATTTGATACACTACTGATTTTGCAGGTTTTCCTACTTACAAAGCATGTAGAGGTCTGTAATCTTTATCATAGGTACACCTCAACTGTGAGAGATGGAATCTAAAACAAAAATCCAGAAAATCACATTGTATGATTTTTAAGTAATTAATTAGCATTTTATTGCATGACATAAGTATTTGATACATCAGAAAAGCAGAACTTAATATTTGGTACAGAAACCTTTGTTTGCAATTACAGAGATCATACGTTTCCTGTAGTTATTGACAAGGTTTGTACACACTGCAGTTTGTACACACTCCATACAGACCTTCTCCAGAGCCTTCAGGTTTTGGGGCTGTCGCTGGGCAATACAGACTTTCAGCTCCCTCCAAAGATTTTCCACTGGGTTCAGGTCTGGAGACTGGCTAGGCCACTCCAGGACCTTGAGATGCTTCTTATGGAGCCACTCCTTAGTTGCCCTGGCTGTGTGTTTCGGGTCGTTGTCATGCTGGAAGACCCAGCCACGACTCATCTTCAATGCTCTTACTGGGGGAAGGAGGTTGTTGGCCAAGATCTCGCGATACATGGCCCCATCCATCCTCCCCTCAATACGGTGCAGTCGTCCTGTCCCCTTTGCTGAAAAGCATCCCCAAAGAATGACGTTTCCACCTCCATGCTTCACGGTTGGGATGGTGTTCTTGGGGTTGTACTCATCCTTCTTCTTCCTCCAAACACGGTAAGTGGAGTTTAGACCAAAAAGCTATATTTTTGTCTCATCAGACCACATGACCTTCTCCCATTCCTCATCTGGATCATCCAGATGGTCATTGGCAAACTTCAGACGGGCCTGGACATGCGCTGGCTTGAGCAGGGGGACCTTGCGTTCGCTGCAAAGATTTTAATCCATGACGGCGTAGTGTGTTACTAATGGTTTTCTTTGAGACTGTGGTCCCAGCTCTCTTCAGGTCATTGACCAGGTCCTGCCGTGTAGTTCTGGGCTGATCCCTCACCTTCCTCATGATCATTGATGCCCCACGAGGTGAGATCTTGCATGGAGCCCCAGACCGAGGGTGATTGATCGTCATCTTGAACTTCTTTCATTTTCTAATAATTGCGCCAACAGTTGTTGCCTTCTCACCAAGCTGCTTGCCTATTGTCCCGTAGCCCATCCCAGCCTTGTGCAGATCTACAATCTTCTACCTGATGTCCTTACACAGCTCTCAGGTCTTGGCCATTGTGGAGAGGTTGGAGTCTGTTTGATTGAGTGTGTGGACAGGTGTCTTTTATACAGGTAACAAGTTCAAACAGGTGCAGTTAATACAGGTAATGAGTGGAGAACAGGAGGGATTCTTAAAGAAAAACTAACAGGTCTGTGAGAGCCTGGAATTCTTACTGGTTGGTTGGTGATGATCAAATACTTATGTCATGCAATAAAATGCAATTTAATTGCTTAAAAATCATGTGATTTTCTGGATTGTTGTTTTGTAAGTAGGAAAACCTGCAAAATCGTCAGTGTATCAAATACTTGTTCTCCCCACTGTATATACATTAATACAAACACAGCTTCTCCACTTTACACACATTTATAATACTAACTCAAATCTAAGGGATAAGATAGCCAAACAAGTATTTGATAGCAAACACACACATACAGACAACCACACACACAAATTCACACACACACACAAGCATCTGTCTCAGAGGGCTAAGTCACCTTGTGCCTTCCCTCCAGGCAGCATTAGCGTTTGTGTGGGTGTCCTCCTTCCTTCTCCGGTAATTGTGTGTGTGTGTGTTTCCTCCCACATTCCAGCCTGTCTCTTCAGCAGCAGGTCTGACTGTATGTCTGGAGGAGTTCCAGACAGTCCAACACAGCAGACAGCTCTCCCCAGCCCACACTGCCTCTAATCAGGCTACACACAAAGACCAGTCTCCCTGGGCTGAAGCTACTACCCAGGGAAAAGGGAGAGAGAAAGAGAGATAAAAAGTGAGAGAGAGAGGGAGAGAAAGTGTGTGAGAGAGTGAGAGCGAGAGAGAGAGAGAGAGAGAGAGAGAGAGAGAGAGAGAGAGAGGAGAGGGAGAGAGAGAGAGAGAGAGAGAGAGAGAGAGAGAGAGAGAGAGAGAGTGGTTGAGAGATGATTTAAACAGACAACGTCTGCATATCTGACACACTGAAAGGGACACACACACCACACCCATTCAATAACACACACTCTACTGTGGGATCTGGGATTTATATAACAGGGTTGCCAAAACCTGTTAAAAGGAAGCAAAATACATTGACAGTTCTGATATAGTGCACACACATTCTCTAAATATATTCTTAGACAATGCTGTACTGTAGTGTATGATATATAAAAACCTGTTGAACAGTATGGGCTCACTCAACTCTTCAACCACTGAACCACCCAGGAGGGTGAGAGCGTGATGGAGGAGCGAGAAAAGGGGAGAGAGATAGAGAGAGAGACAGCAGAAAAATGACAGGACAGAGAAAAGAGCGAGAGGGAAAAGAGGGAGATGGAAAGTGAGATATGCTTTCTGGCTGTGTCCCATCCCCCATCTATCTTCACCTCCTCAAAGGTCACTTAGCGTGACTAATGAGGTTCTGAGGAGGGACCCTGGATACAGACAGGAGCCAGCTCTGTCCTCTGGTCCCCTTTACAAACACACACACACACGCATGCATGCACGCACGCACGCACGCACGCACACACACACACACACACACACACACACACACACACACACACACACACACACACACACACACACTGTTGAGTCTGGCTATTGTCCTTCGACTGTTTCTGTGAATCTCCCCCTGATCTCCCGCTGCTCTCCCCGTGCTCTCCCCATGTTCTACCTCTGCTCTCCCTCTGCTCTCCCCCTGTTCTCCCTCTGCTCTCCCCTGTTCTCCCCCTGCTCTCCCCCTGTTCTCCCCCTGTTCTCCACTGCTCTCCCCTGTTCTCCCCTGTTCTCCCCCTGTTCTCCCCCTGTTCTCCCCCTGTTCTCCCCTGTTCTCCCCTGTTCTCCCCTGTTCTCCCCTGCTCTCCCCTGTTCTCCACTGCTCTCCCCCTGTTCTCCCCTGTTCTCCCCCTGTTCTCCCCTGCTCTCCCCCTGTTCTCCACTGCTCTCCCCCTGCTCTCCCCTGTTCTCCCCTGCTCTCCCCTGCTCTCCCCTGTTCTCCACTGCTCTCCCCCTGTTCTCCCTGTTCTCCCCTGTTCTCCCTCTGCTCTCCCCCTGTTCTCCCCCCCTCCCCCTGTTCTCCCTCTGCTCTCCCCCTGTTCTCACCCTGTTCTCCCCTGCTCTCCCCTGTTCTCCCCCTGCTCTCCCCCTGTTCTCCCCTGTTCTCCC
This sequence comes from Oncorhynchus keta, assembly GCF_023373465.1. NCBI lineage: Eukaryota > Metazoa > Chordata > Actinopteri > Salmoniformes > Salmonidae > Oncorhynchus > Oncorhynchus keta. The sequence goes on from NW_026284295.1 coordinate 76,724, forward strand.
CTGCTCTCCCCTGTTCTCCCCTGTTCTCCCCCTGTTCTCCCCTGTTCTCCCCTGTTCTCCCCTGCTCTCCCCTGTTCTCCCTGTTCTCCCCCTGTTCTCCCCTGTTCTCCCTCTGCTCTCCCCTGTTCTCCCCTGTTCTCCCCCTGCTCTCCCCCTGTTCTCCCCTGCTCTCCCCCTGTTCTCCCCTGCTCTCCCCCTGCTGCTCTCGCCCTGTTCTCCCCCTGCTCTCCCCCTGTTCTCCACTGCTCTCCCCTGCTCTCCCCTGTTCTCCCCCTGCTCTCCCCCTCCCCCTGTTCTCCACTGCTCTCCCCTGTTCTCCCTGTTCTCCCCTGTTCTCCCTCTCTCTCCCCCTGTTCTCCCCCTGCTCTCCCCCTGTTCTCCCTCTCTCCCCTGTTCTCCCCCTGTTCTCCCCCTGCTCTCCCCCTGTTCTCCCCCTGCTCTCCCCTGTTCTCCCCTGTTCTCCCCTGCTCTCCCCTGTTCTCCCCTGTTCTCCCCCTGTTCTCCTCTGTTCTCCCCTGTTCTCCCCTGTTCTCCCCTGTTCTCCCTCTGCTCTCCCTCTGCTCTCCCCTGTTCTCCCCTGTTCTCCCCTGTTCTCCCTCTGCTCTCCCCTGCTCTCCCCTGTTCTCCCCTGCTCTCCCCCTGTTCTCCCCTGTTCTCCCCTGTTCTCCCTCTCTCCCCTGTTCTCCCCTGCTCTCCCCTGTTCTCCCCTGTTCTCCCCTGTTCTCCCTCTGCTCTCCCCTGTTCTCCCCCTCCCCTGCTCTCCCCCTGTTCTCCCCTGCTCTCCCCTGTTCTCCCCTGCTCTCCCCTGTTCTCCCCTGTTCTCCCCTGTTCTCCCCCTGCTCTCCCCTGCTCTCCCCCTGTTCTCCCCTGCTCTCCCCTGTTCTCCCCTGTTCTCCCCTGCTCTCCCCTGTTCTCCCCTGTTCTCCCCCTGTTCTCCCCCTGCTCTCCCCCTGTTCTCCCCTGCTCTCCCCCTGTTCTCGCCCTGTTTCCCCCCTGCCGCCCCACTAGGCTACACTGGGGCGGCAGCGTAGCCTAGTGGTTAGAGCGTTGGACTAGTAACTAAAAGGTTGCGAAGTTCAAACCTACGAGCTGACAAAGTACAAATCTGTCGTTCTGCCCCTGAACAGGCAGTTAACCCACTGTTCCCAGGCCGTCACTGAAAATAAGAATGTGTTCTTAACTGACTTGCCTGGTTAAATAAAGGTAAAAAAAAAATCAAAATTCCCCCTGCACACACACACACTGCAGGAGAATGGGTCCTTTGTGTGCCTTTATTGCGGTGCGGTGATAAGGGGAACCTTTTTCACAGTTGATTAGAGCCTGTCTGTCTGCTTGTCACCTCTGTCTGCAAACACACACATGCACGCACACATGCACGCACACAAAAGCACACACACACACACGCATGCATGCACAAACACACACACGCAAAAACAGACACACGCATGCACAAACACACACACACAGAACACGAAGAACACAGTTGTTTAACAACTACAGAGAGATGACAGTATTTGTATTTCGTCCTGCAGACCATGTAGAACCAAGAAAAATGAGACAGGTTCAGTGTGTATTATCAAAGTGAAGAAAAGCTAAGGTACGACTAGCGGTGTAAAGTACTTCAATAGTTTTTGGGGTATCTGTACTTTACTTTACTATTTGAATCAGGCCTTAATGGTTGAATTGCTGCAAAGAAACTAAAGGACACCAATAAGAAGAAGATACTTGCTTGGGCCAAGAAACACGAGCAATGGACATTAGACGAGTGGAAATGTGTCCTTTGGTCTTATGAGTCCAAATTTGAGGTTTTTGGTTTAAACCACTGTGCCTTTGTGAGATGAAGAGTGGGTGAACGGATGATCTCCGCATGTGTGGTACTCATCGTGAAGCATGGAGGAGTTATGGTGTGGGGGTGCTTTGCTGGTGACACTGTCTGTGATTTATTTAAAATTCAAGCCACAATTCAAGCATTCTACAGCGATATGCCATCCCATCTAGTTTGAGCTGTGGGACTATTTGTTTTTCAACAGGACAATGACCCAACACGAGGTGTGTTGGGGCTATTTGACCAAGAAGGAGAGTGATGAAGTGTTGCATCAGATGACGTCGCCTCCACAATCACCCGACCTCAACCCAATTGAGATGGTTTGGGATGAGTTGGACTGCAGTGTGAAAGAAAAGCAGCCAACAAGTGCTCAGCTAATGTGAGAACACATTCAAGACTGTTGGAAAAGCATTCCAGGTCATGCTGGTTGAGAGAATGCCAAGAGTGTGCAAAGCTGTTATCAAGGCAAAGGGAGGCTACTTTGAAGAATCTAAAATAACATTTGGAATTTCATTTTGTATTTCTTCACTATTATTGTACAATGTAGAACATATAAAACATTAAGAAAAACCCTTGAAAGAGTAGGTGTGTCCAAACTTTTGAGTGGTACTGTACCTCTCTCTCTCTCTCTCTCTCTCTCACTCTGTCCCTCTCTCTCTCTCTCTCTCTCTCTCTCTCTCTCTCTCTCTCTCTGTCTCTCTCTCTCTCTCTCTCTCTCTCTCTCTCTCTCTGTCTCTGTCTCTGTCTCTCTCTCTCTCTCTCTCTCTCTCTCTCTCTCTCTCTCTCTCTCTGTCTCTGTCTCTGTCTCTGTCTCTCTCTCTCTCTCTCTCTCTCTCTCTCTCTCTCTCTCTCTCTCTCTCTCTCTGTCTCTGTCTCTGTCTCTGTCTCTGTCTCTCTCTCTCTCTCTCTCTCTCTCTCTCTCTCTCTCTCTCTCTCTCTCTCTCTCTCTCTCTCTGTCTCTGTCTCTCTCTCTCTCTCTCTCTCTCTCTCTCAATTCAAGGGCTTTATTGGCATGGGGAAACATGTGTTAACATTGCCAAAGCAAGTGAGGTAGACAACATACAAAGTGAATATATAAAGTGAAAAACAACAAAAATTAACAGTAAACATTACACATACAACAGTTTCAAAACAGTAAAGACATTACAAATGTCATATTATATATATATATATATATATATATATATATATATACACATATATATATATATATATATATATATATATATATATATATATATATATATATATATACATATATACATATACATACATACACAATGTACAAATAATTAAAGGACACAAGATAAAATAAATAAGCATAAATATGGGTTGTATTTACAATGGTGTTTGTTCTTCACTCTCTCTCTCTCTCTCTGTCTCTGTCTCTGTCTCTCTCTCTCTCTCTCTTTCTCTCTCTCTCTCTCTCTCTCTCTCTCTCTCTCTCTCTCTCTCTCTCTCTCTCTCTCTCTCTCTCTCTCTCTGAGAGATACAACAAACACATGATCACACACACATATGTAAAGGTAGGTAGGGAGAGAGAGAGGGAGAGGAGATGGAAAGGTCTCCAGAGACAAAGAGAGATACAAACAGATAGACAGACAGATAGACAGTGGGAGGTCATTAGGAGTGACACCGGTGGTTAAGCCTCCATGTCTGTCGTCAACTTTGAACTTTGAGCCCAAGCGAGCAAAGGGGGGGTTTTGTCACTGTGACAACACTAATTGAGGTAATCCCTATACTCTCCCATAGAGACCCTATTAAATTACTAGAGGGATATACTCAGTCCTGTCAGGTCCTTTCAGTCCCTAGTCAATGGGGATGGAGAGAGAGAGAGAGCCAGAGAGACAGAGAGAGAGAGAGAGAGAGACAGAGAGACAGAGAGAGAGAGAGAGAGAGAGAGAGAGAGAGAGAGAGAATAGGACAACATACAAACCCTCCAACCCAAAAGGCCTTTGGTGTTGATGGTATCCTCAATGAAATGATAAAATATACAGACCACATATTCCAATTGGCTATACTTAAACTCATTAACATCATCCTCAGCTGCCCATGTCCTTTAATGTTGATGATGTGGTAATTACTGACAAGAAGCACCTGGTTGAGCTCTTTAAAACTTCTTCGGAATCGGTTTCCCTTCCACGGGATGGTTGAGCGGATAGGGATGGACGTAGGCGAATGCGATTAGCATGAGTTTATAAGTAACACGAACATTTCCCAGTACAGAGACATATCTGAAATTGGCAGAAAACTTAAATTCTTGTTAATCTAACTGCACTGTCCAATTTACAGTAGCTATTACAGTGAAAGTGGCGGCAGGTAGCCTAGTGGTTAGAGCATTGAACTTGTAACCAAAAGGTTGCAAGATCGAATCCCTGAGCTGGCAAGATAAAATTCTGTTCTTCTGCTCCTGAACAACGCAGTAAACCCACTGTTTCTTGGCCAGCATCGAAAATAAGAATTTGTTCTTAACTGACTTGCCTAGTTGAATAAAGCTAAAATAAACCTATTTTTTCAAAGAATACCTTGCTATTGTTTGAGGAGAGTGCCCAGTTTTGAACATGAAAAGTTATTAATAAAGAAATGAGGCATGTTTGGGCACCCTTCATACAACAGAAATGCAATGGTTCATTGGATCAGCCTAAAACTTTGCACATGCACTGCTGCCATACAGTGGCCAAAATCTCAATTGCACCTGGGCTGGAATAATACATTACGGATTTTCTCTTGCATTTCAAAGATGATTTTACAAAAAAATACAAAAGAATGGATAGTTTTTTCTTTGTATTATATTTTACCAAATCTATTGTGTTACATTCTATTATATTCCTTTCACATTTCCATAAACTTCAAAGTGTTTCCTTTCAAATGGTATGAAGAATACGCATATCCTTGCTTCAGGGCCTGAGCTACAGGCAGTTAGATTTGGGTAAGTCATTTTAGGCAAACATTTATATAAAGTGCAGATCTTTAAGAGGTTTTAATCACCACTTTATTAAGTCAGGATTCCTATTTGACTGAGCCATGCCTCCTTGCCCATTTCCTCATCGCCCACCCCTTCTACCTCAACTACCCCGATGCTTCTCCCTCTACAAAGTTTCTCCCTGCAGGCTGTCCCTGAGTCCGAGGTGCTAAAGGAGCTCCTTAAACTTGACCCCCAAAAAACATCTGGGTCAGATGGTTGAGACCCTTTCTTCTTTAAGGTTGCTGCCCCTATCATCATCAATCCTATCTCCAAACTTTTTAACCTGTCTCTCCATTCTGGGGAGGTTCCCATTGCTTGGAAGGCAGCCAAGGTTTGTCCATCATTTAAAGGGGAGATCAAGCAGATCCTAACTGTTATAGGCCTATTTCTATTCTGCCATGTTTATCAAAAGTGTTGGAAAAACTACTCAATAATCAACTGACTGGCTTTCTTGATGTCTATAGTGTTCTCTCTGGTATGCAATCTGGTTTCTTGATGTCACTGGTATGCAGGTTATGGATAGTGTCACTGTATGCAATCTGGTTTCTTGAAAGGTCTCTGGTATGCAATCTGGTTTCTTGATGTCATTCCATTAGCAATCCTTGATTCTAAGCAATGTTGTTTCTTGATGTCTATTTTTATTGACTTGGTTTCTTGATGTCTATAAGCTTTTGATACTGGTTTCTTGAGACCATTCCATCCTTGTGGGTTTCTTGATGTCTATAGGTATGCAATCTGGTTTCTTGATGTATCTGGTGTTTCTCTGATGGGCCTTTGCCTGGTTTTCAGGTTTTGCTAAAATGATAACTACCTCTCACAAAGAGTGCAGTGTATAAAGTCAGAAAATTCTGCAATGTTGTCTGCTATTTTTATTGACTCTAGACCATTCCATCTTGTCTGTCTGTCTGTCTTTGTCTGTCTGTCTGTCTGTCTGTCTGTCTGTCTGTCTGTCTGTCTGTCTGTCTGTCTGTCTGTCTGTCTGTCTGTCTGTCTGTCTGTCTGTCTGTCTGTCTGTCACCAAGGGAGTACCCCAAGGCTCGATCCTAGGCCGCACGCTCTTTTCAATGTACATCAACAACGTAGCTCTGGCAGTAGAAAGCCTTCTCATCCATTTATATGCAGATGATACAGTCTTATACTCAGCTGGCCACTCCCCAAATTTTGTGTTAAATGCTCTCCATTAAAGCTTTCTTAGTGTCCAACAAGTTTTCTTTACCTTTAACCCTGTTCTGAACACCTCCAAAACAAAGGTCATGTGGTTTGGTAAGAAGATTGCCCCTCTCCCCACAGGTGTGATTACTTCCTAAGGGTTTAGAGCTTGAGGTGGTCACCTTATACAAGTACTTGGGAGCAATGGCTAGACGGTACACTGTCCTTCTCTCAGCACATATCAAAGGCGCAGGCTGAAGTTAAATCTAGACTTGGTTTCCTCTATCGCAAACGCTCCCCTTTCACCCCAGCTGCCAAACAAACCCTGATTCAGATGACCATCCTACCCATGCTAGATTATGGAGATGTAATTTATAAATCGGCAGGTAAGGGTGTGCTCTCGAGCGGCTAAATGTTCTTTACCATTTGGCCATCAGATTTCCCACCAATGCTCCTTATAGGACACATCACTGCACTCTATACTCCTCTGTAAACCCGTCGCAAGACCCCCTGGTTGATGCCTATTTATAAAACCCTCTTAGGCCTCACTCCCCCCTATCTGAGATACCTAATGCATCTATCATCCACATACAACACCCGTTCTGCCAGTCACATTCTGTTAAAGGTCCCCAAAGCACACATCTCTGGGTCGCTCCTCTTTTCAGCTAGTGACTGGAACGAGCTGCAACAAACACTCAAACTGGACAGTTTCATCTCAATCTCTTAATTCAAAGACTCAATCATGGACACTCTTACTGACAGTTGTGGATGTTTTGTGTGATATATTGTTGTCTCTACCTTCTTACCCTTTGTGCTGTTGTCTGTGCCCAATAATGTTTGTACAATATTTTGTGCCGCTACCATGTTGTATTGCTACCATGTTGTGTTGCTACCATGTTGTGTTGCTACCATGTTGTGTTGATACCATGTTGTTGTTACGTTGTGTTGCTTCCATACTGTGTTGCTGCCTTGCTATGTTGTTGTCTTAGGTGTCTCTTTATGTAGTGTTGTGTTGTCTCTCTTGACGTGATATGCGTTTTGTCCTATATTTATATTTGATTTATTTTTAATCCCAGCCCCGCAGGAGGCCATCACTGTAAATAAGTATTTGTTCTTAACTGACTTGCCTAATTAAATAAAGTTTTTTAAAAATGGTGACATTTATTTAACTAGGCAAGTCAGTTAAGAACAAATTCTTATTTTCAATGACAGCCTAGGAACAGTGGGTTAACTGCCTGTTCAGGGGCAGAACAACAGATTTGTACCTTGCAACCTTCCGGTTATTAGTCCAACACTATAACCACTAGGCTACCCTGCCGCCCCATTAATCAAATAAATAAAAAAGCTGGTCTGGGGCTCTATTCACAAACACAAACAGAACCCCTAGAGCACAGGACAGCAACAAAATTAGACCCACCAAAATCATGAGAAAAAAAATTAATAACTATTTGAATGTTATTTGGCCCTAAACAGAGAGTACACCATGACAGAAAGCCTGACCGCTGTGAATGAACCAAAATTAAGGAAGCTTTGACTATATACAGACTCAGTGAGCATAGCCTTGCTATTGAGAAAGGCTGCCGTAAGCAGACCTGGCTCTCAGGAGAAGACAGGCTATGTGCTCACTGCCCACAACATTAGGTGGAAACTGAGCAGCACTTCCTAATCTCCTGCCAAATGTATGACCATTTGAGAGACACATATTTCCCTCAGATTACACAGATACACAAAAAATGTGAAACAAATCAAATTTTGATTAACTCCCATATCTACTGGGTGAAAAACCACAGTGTGTCATCACAGCAGCAAAACTTGTGACCTGTTGCCACAAGAAAAACGCAACCAGTGAAGAACAAATACCATAAGCAAATACAACCCATTTTTATGTTTATTTATTTTCCCTTTTGTACTTCAGCGTTTGAACATTGTTACAACACTCACATAACGTAACATTTATATGTCTTTATTCTTTTGAAACTTTTGTGAGTATAATGTTTACTGTTCACTTGCTTTGGCAATGTAAACATATGTTTCTTAATAAAGTCATTTGAATTGAATTGAGAGAAAGAGAGAGAGAGAGAGGGCATGTGTCAATGTTCTTGTGTGTGGGGTGTGTAACAAGCTGCAACAATCTCGCACAGTCTCCCTGCATAATTAAACGTTCATCCACATTGCTCTAAATGTAAAACGTCAAAGTGTTTTTGACACACTGGGTTGACTCCTCCTGCTCAGTATCATTCCGTTTCTCAAAACGTTCAATTTCAATGTTGCTCCAGACATCCACATTTAGAAGGTGAAGAGTTAAGCTTTTGGTAGGTTTAAAACATTAACTTTAGGCACTCATTGTTAATGGTTAAGGTTTGGGACAGGAACAATAAATATAAAATGAACACACATCCTTAGAGTCATGGGATTATCCTATCCATCCCTATCCACATCACCCTAGCAAAAGCCAAGTCGACTTCATGATAATAACGCTTGCTGTTGCCACTAGTGGCTGGTTTTGAAGGTATTTCCCGACATCCCCAGGACATGGATAGACACTCTTGAGCAATCGCCCTGGTTTGTGTCCGTGTGCATCCGTCTCCATGTGAGTGTGTTTTCAGGCCATCTGTGTATGTGTCTGTTTCTGTGTGTGTGTGTGTGTGTGTGTGTGTGTGTGTGTGTGTGTGTGTGTGTGTGTGTGTGTGTGTGTGTGTGTGTGTGTGTGTGTGTGTGTGTGTGTGTGTGTGTGTGTGTGTGTGTGTGTGTGTGTGTGTGTGTGTGTGTGTGTGTGTGTGTGTGTGTGTGTGTGTGTGTCTGTGTGTGTCTGTGTGTTTCCATGCCGGTGTAAATCTCCTGTCTGATGTGTTTGCTCTGTAGAGGACCAGCAGGACTGATTGACTCAACAGATGCTCCCTGGCCTCTGAAGACATCGGGCCTTCCACTCTACACGTTATTTATTCATGTTCCACTGCTGATTACTCTGTGGCCACTGGATGTGTTCCCCAACGTCCCTGGGGTTTGGTGGTGGTGTGTGTGTCGGTGGGGAGGATTTGTGTGTGTGTGCTTGTGTGCGTGTGTGTGTGCAATGTGTGTGTGCATGATCAGAAGACATAACCGTCGACTGAAAATTCCCCCAGCTAGTACATTTGGTTCATTGGAAGTTGTGGGAATGTATGTTTTTGGATTCACTTTGGTTTTGGGACCGAAACCCTACATTTCCTGACCGGTACAACTGAATGTTGTTAAACATTCTGAGAACCAAAGTACATTTTTCACCTGTTCTGGTAACGTACATTTTTAGGTTGCAAGAAGATTCTGAGAACGTTTTACTCTGGTTCCTTGAAAGTTTTCCTGGGAGGTTTTATTAACGTTCTGAGAACAGAAATTATAGGTCACTTGAAGGTAATTAAATAACATTCTGAGAACATTCTCTAAATGTTTTGAAAGTTTCGTTATGGTTACTATTGAAAATGTTCTTAACAATCGAAACAAAATGTAAAGGTTATTTATTAGGAGGTTTATGATTCACTTCCTTGAGACTTTTAATAACACTGCTATCTTATTTGTGGTTAACGTTTTTGATCGCCAAGCATAGATACATTAGGACAAATTAATTTGCTTAGGCATGACATTTTTTTTAAATGTTATTATTATCGTGACATCAGTGAGATTCTAACCTATGATCTTCTGTTCTCTATCACTAGAATTAGTCCACTGCACCAGAAGAATGGAGCTAGCAGGCCATGTCTTTTTACACATACAAAGCTGTTCATTTCAGTCCCTACAGACCTAATTTCAAAGGAATCAATCGCTCATTAACCTCAGGTGTGGCCAATTAGTGGGTGCGGCCAACACACCTGAACACACTTAACACGATACAGGATAGAGAGAGTTTTGATGATGCTGAGAATGGAATGTATATGTTTTTAAATAACATTCTTACGTTTCTGAAGGTTACTAAAGATTTCTTGTTATTTTTATGGAAATTTTTCTTCATGTTCTGAGAAGGGAATTTAAAGCAAATTTATGTTAATGTGTCTAATTATAATTTTTTGAACATTCCAAGAATATTGCGAAGAACTGACAAAAACGAGAACCATGCTTAACAGTGTATCGAAACCACATTTGTCACAAAATAGAGAATAAAATCCTCTCTATGGCCAGGGTGTGACAAATGTGGTTTCGATACACTGTTAAGCATGGTTCTCGTTTATGTCAGTTCTTCGCAATATTCTTGGAATGTTCAAGAAATTATGTGGCTCGGGTGGGCATTCTAGTTTCTTTATTTCTATGTTTTCTATTTCTTTGTGTTTGGCCAGGTATGGTTCTCAATCAGAGGCAGCTGTCTATCGTTGTCTCTGATTGAGCATCATACTTAGGCAGCTTTTTCCCGCCTGTGTTTTGTGGGTAGTTGTTTTCTGTTTTGTGTCTGCACCAGACAGAACTGTTTCGTTTTGTTCCACTTTTTTATTTTGTTTCAGTGTTCGGTTTGAATAAATAATCATGAACACGTACCACGCTGGGCTTTGGTCCTCTTCTTCAGACGAGCGTGACAGAACTAACCACCACCAAAGGACCAAGCAGCGTGGTAAGGAGGACTTGACATTGGAGGACATCCTGGATGGCAAAGGATCGCCTGCCATGGGAGCAGGTCGTAGCAGCAAGGAAGGCCGAGGCAGCTGATAAAAGGGGCAAGAATTACACGGGGACAAGGCTGGCACTAAAGACCAGGAGGCCACTCTCCAATTTTTTGGGGAGCGGGCAGACGGGGAGATTTGGCTGAGCCAGGTTGGAGACCTGAGCCAACTCAGTGCTTATCGGAGGGAGCGTCGTACTGGTCAGGCACCATGATGATCCATGGCAAGAAGCCTCCAGTGATGATCCATGGCAAGAAGCCTCCAGTGATGATCCATGGCAAGAAGCCTCCAGTGATGATCCATGGCAAGAAGCCTCCAGTGATGGTCCATGGCAAGAAGCCTCCAGTGATCATCCATGGCAAGAAGCCTCCAGTGATGGTCCATGGCAAGAAGCCTCCAGTTATGATCCATGGCAAGAAGCCTCCAGTGATGGTCCATGGCAAGAAGCCTCCAGTGATGGTCCATGGCAAGAAGCCTCCAGTGATGATCCATGGCAAGAAGCCTCCAGTGATGATCCATGGCAAGAAGCCTCCAGTGATGATCCATGGCAAGAAGCCTCCAGTGATGATCCATGGCAAGAAGCCTCCAACGACGGGCTCCAATCCGGAGCCTCCAGCGACAGTCTCCAGTATGGATCCTACAGAGACAGTCTCCAGTACGGATCCTACAGAGACAGTCTCCAGTACGGAGCCTCCAGCAACGAGGGTCTCCAGTACAGAGCCTCCAGCAACGAGGGTCTCCAGTCCGGAGCCTCCAGCAACGAGAGTCTCCAGTCCGGAGCCTCCAGCAACGAGGGTCTCCAGTACAGAGCCTCCAGCAACGAGGGTCTCCAGTACGGAGCCTCCAGCAACGAGGGTCTCCAGTACGGAGCCTCCAGCAACGAGGGTCTCCAGTACAGAGCCTCCAGCAAAGAGGGTCTCCAGTACGGAGCCTCCAGCAACGAGGGTCTCCAGTACGGAGCCTCCAGCAACGAGGGTCTCCAGTACGGAGCCTCCAGAAACGAAGGTGCCCAGTCCGGAGCCTCCAGCAACGAGGGTGCCCAGTCCGGAGCCTCCAGCAACGAGGGTCCCCAGTCCGGAGCCTCCAGCAACGAGGGTCCCCAGTCCGGGGGCCGCTACGAGGGTCCCCGCACCAGAGTCAGAGGGGGGGTCTACATCCCGCACTAGAGCTGCCGCCGTAAAGGAGGCCCACCCGGACCCTCCCCTTTAGAGCCAGGTCCGCACCTTTTTGGGGGGGGGGGGGGGGGGGGTGTACTGTCACGCCCTGGCCATAGAGAGGTTTTTATTCTCTATTTTGGTTAGGGAGATGTACAGATGTACAGATCCAACAACTATCATGGGATGCTAATATAACTAGGATAATGCCTTGTGCTAGCCAATACAATTAAGTTGAAAATAAAATCAATTGAAGAGAAAATGCATTTGAGGAAGTCGTAATAATTGCCTCCATGCCTCCATGCTTTTTTATGGTGGGATTTTGGCTATGGGCTACTTTGAAGCAATGTAAGAAATGCCTCACAAGATGAAGTTAAAATACCCAGGTTTCAAACAATTAAGGAACAGGAAAAATATATAGCGATGCTAATGATAGACCTAATCATCTTCTGATAGACGGAAAGGCGTTTCCATAAACCTCTATTAAATGTTAATTAGCTACAAAAATACTTTAAACTACTACTTAAGTAGTTTTGGGGGTATCTGTACATTGCTTTACTATTTATATTCTTGACAACCTTTACTTTTACTTCACTACTGTAACACTTCAGGTGTCGTAGGTGTGTAGAGTCAAACGCAGGAGACAGTGAGTGCAAAGCTGTGCGTCTTTAATAGCGCCAACGCATCCCAGGGTGCTCACAATAGTAACGGCCCCAAACACAGGGCATGAGAATGTACAACGGAAAAAGTAACGACCAGGCACTAACACGTACTTCTAACAACAGAGCCGAAGGTTACACTGCAATAATCCCGCACAACAACCAGGCGGGCCGGCTGTCTAATAAAGACAAACTAATTAGCTGATTTAATCATGAACAGGTGCTACCACTAAACATACAAGGAGGGAGAGGAAAAACAATCAGTGGCAGCTAATAGGCCGGTGACGACGACCGCCGAGCGCCAACCGCCCGGGAAGGGGAGACACCCTCGGTCGGACTCATGACAACTACATTCCTAAAGAAAATCATGTCCTTTTTACTCCATACATTTTCCCTGACACGCAAAGTACTCCTTACATTTTGAATGCTTAGCAGGGCAGGAAAATGGTCCAATTCACACACTTTCAAGACCACACATGGTCATCCCTTCTGTCTCTGATCACTCACTAAACACAAATGCATCTTTTGTAAATTATTGCTGGATGTTGGAGCTTGCCCCAGGATATCTATACATTTTAAAAACAAGAAAATGGTGCCATCTGCTTTGCTTAAATAAGGAATTTCTAATTATTTATACTTTTACTTTTGATACTTCAGTATATTTAGAACCAAATACTTTTAGACTTTTACTCAAGTAGTATTTTACTGGGTGTCTTTTACTTTTACTTGAGTAACTTTCTATTAAGGTATCTTTACTTTCACTCAAGTACGAAAATTGGGTACTTTTTCCGCCACTGGCGAATGATACCATGATTATTTGAATCAATCCAGTGTCCATTTGTTTAGCAAAATCAATCTCATATGCTAAAGAAACCATTGCTAACCACAGTGGTTCAAGGATAACTAAAGGATAACTACACACAAAAAAAAAAAACATTTCTTAGATTTTTCCCAGACCTCAAAAGTGGTCTCCTGATGTGGTTTAAGAATTGTTATGGACTTAGAACATCCAATTGAGTTGTTTTTCTATTTAAAAAAATGTCTGACATTGAGAGCGAAAACCAAAAACAAATGGAAAAGAATCTGTGAATCTGACTCAGTTTACAGACTCATTTATCTGTTTCAATGGGCCTTCAGTAGTCCTTCTTGCACAGAACAGCTTGGGTTGGCCTGACTGTGAAAGACAAATATGGGATTTACAATTTTAGGTCATTCAGAATGTATGTCACTGTTTCTCATAGAATTGTTCACAGGGCGTCTTTCCTACACCAGTCAGGCTGTTTTGATTTTACAATGTTTTCAAAAATAGAGTTCTTCTCCAGCCACAACTAAACCACTGAATGTTTGTAAAAAGAAAAATGATGGCTGTTTAACAGTCCTTGAGATAGAAGCTGTTTTTCAGTCTCTCGGTCCCAGCTTTGATGCACCTGTACTGACCTCGCCTTCTGGATGATAGCGGGGTGAACAGGCAGTGGCTCGGGTGGTTGTTGTCCTTGATGATCTTTTTGGCCTTCCTGTGGCATTGGGTCCTGTAGGTGTCCTGGAGGGCAGGTAATTTGCCCCCGGTGATGCATTGCGCAGACTGCACTACACTCTGGAGAGCCTTGTGGTTGAGGGAGGTGCAGTTGCCGTACCAGGTGGTGATACAGCTGACAGGATGCTCTCAAGTGTGCATCTGTAGAAGTCTGTGAGGGACGCTAGCGTCCGAAAATGTAGAGCGTCAAATAAAAATCAGTTACTATAAATTACAAATAAATTACTATACCCTGGTCCTTTATGTTACCCTGGTCCTTTATGTTACCCTGGTCCTTTATGTTACCCTGGTCCTTTATGTTACCCTGGTCCTTTATGTTACCCTGGTCCTTTATGTTACCCTGGTCCTTTATGTTACCCTGGTCCTTTATGTTACCCTGGTCCTTTATGTTACCCTGGTCCTTTATGTTACCCTGGTCCTTTATGTTACCCTGGTCCTTTATGTTACCCTGGTCCTTTATGTTACCCTGGTCCTTTATGTTACCCTGGTCCTTTATGTTACCCTGGTCCTTTATGTTACCCTGGTCCTTTATGTTACCCTGGTCCTTTATGTTACCCTGGTCCTTTATGTTACCCTGGTCCTTTATGTTACCCTGGTCCTTTATGTTACCCTGGTCCTTTATGTTACCCTGGTCCTTTATGTTACCCTGGTCCTTTATGTTACCCTGGTCCTTTGTGTTACCCTGGTCCTTTGGTTGTGTTACCCTGGTCCTTTGGTTATGTTACCCTGGTCCTTTGGTTATGTTACCCTGGTCCTTTGGTTATGTTACCCTGGTCCTTTGGTTATGTTACCCTGGTCCTTTGGTTATGTTACCCTGGTCCTTTATGTTACCCTGGTCCTTTATGTTACCCTGGTCCTTTATGTTACCCTGGTCCTTTGGTTGTGTTACCCTGGTCCTTTGGTTGTGTTACCCTGGCCTTTGGTTATGTTACCCTGGTCCTTTATGTTACCCTGGTCCTTTGGTTATGTTACCCTGGTCCTTTGGTTATGTTACCCTGGTCCTTTATGTTACCCTGGTCCTTTATGTTACCCTGGTCCTTTATGTTACCCTGGTCCTTTGGTTGTGTTACCCTGGTCCTTTGGTTGTGTTACCCTGGTCCTTTGGTTATGTTACCCTGGTCCTTTATGTTACCCTGGCCTTTGGTTGTGTTACCCTGGTCCTTTGGTTGTGTTACCCTGGCCTTTGGTTATGTTACCCTGGCCTTTGGTTATGTTACCCTGGCCTTTGGTTATGTTACCCTGGCCTTTGGTTATGTTACCCTGGCCTTTGGTTATGTTACCCTGGTCCTTTATGTTACCCTGGCCTTTGGTTATGTTACCCTGGTCTTTGGTTATGTTACCCTGGCCTTTGGTTATGTTACCCTGGTCCTTTGGTTGTGTTACCCTGGTCTTTGGTTGTGTTACCCTGGTCCTTTGGTTATGTTACCCTGGTCTTTGGTTGTGTTACCCTGGCCTTTGGTTGTGTTACCCTGGTCCTTTATGTTACCCTGGCCTTTGGTTATGTTACCCTGGTCCTTTGGTTGTGTTACCCTGGTCCTTTATGTTACCCTGGCCTTTGTTTATGTTACCCTGGTCCTTTGGTTGTGTTACCCTGGTCCTTTATGTTACCCTGGCCTTTGGTTATGTTACCCTGGTCCTTTGGTTGTGTTACCCTGGTCCTTTATGTTACCCTGGCCTTTGGTTATGTTACCCTGGCCTTTGGTTATGTTACCCTGGCCTTTGGTTATGTTACCCTGGCCTTTGGTTATGTTACCCTGGCCTTTGGTTATGTTACCCTGGCCTTTGGTTATGTTACCCTGGCCTTTGGTTATGTTACCCTGGCCTTTGGTTATGTTACCCTGGCCTTTGGTTATGTTACCCTGGCCTTTGGTTATGTTACCCTGGCCTTTGGTTATGTTACCCAGGCCTTTGGTTATGTTACCCTGGCCTTTGGTTATGTTACCCTGGTCCTTTATGTTACCCTGGCCTTTGGTTATGTTACCCTGGTCCTTTATGTAACCCTGACCTTTGGTTATGTTACCCTGGTCCTTTGATTATGTTACCCTGGTCCTTTGGTTATGTTACCCTGGCCTTTGGTTATGTTACCCTGGCCTTTGGTTATGTTACCCTGGCCTTTGGTTATGTTACCCTGGCCTTTGGTTATGTTACCCTGGCCTTTGGTTATGTTACCCTGGTCCTTTGGTTGTGTTACCCTGGTCCTTTATGTTACCCTGGCCTTTGGTTATGTTACCCTGGTCCTTTGGTTATGTTACCATGGCCTTTGGTTATGTTACCCTGGTCCTTTGGTTGTGTTACCCTGGCCTTTGGTTATGTTACCCTGGCCTTTGGTTATGTTACCCTGGCCTTTGGTTATGTTACCCTGGCCTTTGGTTATGTTACCCTGGCCTTTGGTTATGTTACCCTGGCCTTTGGTTATGTTACCCTGGCCTTTGGTTATGTTACCCTGGTCCTTTATGTTACCCTGGCCTTTGGTTATGTTACCCTGGCCTTTGGTTATGTTACCCTGGCCTTTGGTTATGTTACCCTGGCCTTTGGTTATGTTACCCTGGCCTTTGGTTATGTTACCCTGGCCTTTGGTTATGTTACCCTGGCCTTTGGTTATGTTACCCTGGCCTTTGGTTATGTTACCCTGGTCCTTTGGTTGTGTTACCCTGGCCTTTGGTTATGTTACCCTGGTCCTTTGGTTGTGTTACCCTGGTCCTTTGGTTGTGTTACCCTGTTCTTTGGTTGTGTTACCCTGGTCTTTGGTTGTGTTACCCTGGTCTTTGGTTGTGTTACCTTGGTCCTTTGGTTATGTTACCCTGGTCTTTGGTTGTGTTACCCTGGCCTTTGGTTGTGTTACCCTGGTCCTTTATGTTACCCTGGCCTTTGGTTATGTTACCCTGGTCCTTTGGTTGTGTTACCCTGGTCCTTTATGTTACCCTGGCCTTTGGTTATGTTACCCTGGTCCTTTGGTTGTGTTACCCTGGTCCTTTATGTTACCCTGGCCTTTGGTTATGTTACCCTGGTCCTTTGGTTGTGTTACCCTGGTCCTTTATGTTACCCTGGCCTTTGGTTATGTTACCCTGGTCCTTTGGTTATGTTACCCTGGCCTTTGGTTATGTTACCCTGGCCTTTGGTTATGTTACCCTGGCCTTTGGTTATGTTACCCTGGCCTTTGGTTATGTTACCCTGGCCTTTGGTTATGTTACCCTGGCCTTTGGTTATGTTACCCTGGCCTTTGGTTATGTTACCCTGGCCTTTGGTTATGTTACCCTGGCCTTTGGTTATGTTACCCTGGCCTTTGGTTATGTTACCCTGGTCTTTGGTTATGTTACCCTGGCCTTTGGTTATGTTACCCTGGTCTTTGGTTATGTTACCCTGGTCCTTTGGTTATGTTACCCTGGTCTTTGGTTATGTTACCCTGGTCCTTTGGTTGTGTTACCCTGGTCCTTTATGTTACCCTGGCCTTTGGTTATGTTACCCTGGTCCTTTGGTTGTGTTACCCTGGTCCTTTATGTTACCCTGGCCTTTGGTTATGTTACCCTGGTCCTTTGGTTGTGTTACCCTGGTCCTTTATGTTACCCTGGCCTTTGGTTATGTTACCCTGGTCCTTTGGTTGTGTTACCCTGGCCTTTGGTTATGTTACCCTGGTCCTTTGGTTATGTTACCCTGGTCCTTTGGTTATGTTACCCTGGCCTTTGGTTATGTTACCCTGGCCTTTGGTTATGTTACCCTGGCCTTTGGTTATGTTACCCTGGCCTTTGGTTATGTTACCCTGGCCTTTGGTTATGTTACCCTGGCCTTTGGTTATGTTACCCTGGCCTTTGGTTATGTTACCCTGGCCTTTGGTTATGTTACCCTGGTCCTTTGGTTATGTTACCCTGGTCCTTTGGTTATGTTACCCTGGCCTTTGGTTATGTTACCCTGGCCTTTGGTTATGTTACCCTGGCCTTTGGTTATGTTACCCTGGCCTTTGGTTATGTTACCCTGGCCTTTGGTTATGTTACCCTGGCCTTTGGTTATGTTACCCTGGCCTTTGGTTATGTTACCCTGGCCTTTGGTTATGTTACCCTGGTCTTTGGTTATGTTACCCTGGCCTTTGGTTATGTTACCCTGGTCCTTTGGTTGTGTTACCCTGGCCTTTGGTTATGTTACCCTGGTCCTTTGGTTGTGTTACCCTGGTCCTTTGGTTATGTTACCCTGGTCTTTGGTTGTGTTACCCTGGTCTTTGGTTGTGTTACCCTGGTCTTTGGTTGTGTTACCCTGGTCCTTTGGTTATGTTACCCTGGTCTTTGGTTGTGTTACCCTGGCCTTTGGTTGTGTTACCCTGGTCCTTTATGTTACCCTGGCCTTTGGTTATGTTACCCTGGTCCTTTGGTTGTGTTACCCTGGTCCTTTATGTTACCCTGGCCTTTGGTTATGTTACCCTGGTCCTTTGGATGTGTTACCCTGGTCCTTTATGTTACCCTGGCCTTTGGTTATGTTACCCTGGTCCTTTGGTTGTGTTACCCTGGTCCTTTATGTTACCCTGGCCTTTGGTTATGTTACCCTGGTCCTTTGGTTATGTTACCCTGGCCTTTGGTTATGTTACCCTGGCCTTTGGTTATGTTACCCTGGCCTTTGGTTATGTTACCCTGGCCTTTGGTTATGTTACCCTGGCCTTTGGTTATGTTACCCTGGCCTTTGGTTATGTTACCCTGGCCTTTGGTTATGTTACCCTGGCCTTTGGTTATGTTACCCTGGCCTTTGGCTATGTTACCCTGGCCTTTGGTTATGTTACCTTGGCCTTTGGTTATGTTACCCTGGTCTTTGGTTATGTTACCCTGGCCTTTGGTTATGTTACCCTGGTCCTTTGGTTATGTTACCCTGGTCCTTTGGTTATGTTACCCTGGCCTTTGGTTATGTTACCCTGGTCCTTTGATTGTGTTACCCTGGTCCTTTATGTTACCCTGGCCTTTGGTTATGTTACCCTGGTCCTTTGGTTGTGTTACCCTGGTCCTTTATGTTACCCTGGCCTTTGGTTATGTTACCCTGGTACTTTGGTTGTGTTACCCTGGTCCTTTTTGTTACCCTGGCCTTTGGTTATGTTACCCTGGTCCTTTGGTTGTGTTACCCTGGCCTTTGGTTATGTTACCCTGGCCTTTGGTTATGTTACCCTGGCCTTTGGTTATGTTACCCTGGCCTTTGGTTATGTTACCCTGGTCTTTGGTTATGTTACCCTGGTCCTTTGGTTATGTTACCCTGGCCTTTGGTTATGTTACCCTGGTCCTTTGGTTGTGTTACCCTGGTCCTTTATGTTACCCTGGCCTTTGGTTATGTTACCCTGGTCCTTTGGTTGTGTTACCCTGGTCCTTTATGTTACCCTGGCCTTTGGTTATGTTACCCTGGTCCTTTGGTTGTGTTACCCTGGTCCTTTATGTTACCCTGGCCTTTGGTTATGTTACCCTGGTCCTTTGGTTGTGTTACCCTGGCCTTTGGTTATGTTACCCTGGTCCTTTGGTTATGTTACCCTGGTCCTTTGGTTATGTTACCCTGGCCTTTGGTTATGTTACCCTGGCCTTTGGTTATGTTACCCTGGCCTTTGGTTATGTTACCCTGGCCTTTGGTTATGTTACCCTGGCCTTTGGTTATGTTACCCTGGCCTTTGGTTATGTTACCCTGGCCTTTGGTTATGTTACCCTGGCCTTTGGTTATGTTACCCTGGCCTTTGGTTATGTTACCCTGGCCTTTGGTTATGTTACCCTGGCCTTTGGTTATGTTACCCTGGCCTTTGGTTATGTTACCCTGGCCTTTGGTTATGTTACCCTGGTCCTTTGGTTATGTTACCCTGGCCTTTGGTTATGTTACCCTGGTCCTTTGGTTGTGTTACCCTGGTCCTTTATGTTATCCTGGCCTTTGGTTATGTTACCCTGGTCCTTTGGTTGTGTTACCCTGGTCCTTTATGTTACCCTGGCCTTTGGTTATGTTACCCTGGTCCTTTGGTTGTGTTACCCTGGTCCTTTATGTTACCCTGGCCTTTGGTTATGTTACCCTGGCCTTTGGTTATGTTACCCTGGTCCTTTGGTTATGTTACCCTGGTCCTTTGGTTGTGTTACCCTGGTCTTTGGTTGTGTTACCCTGGCCTTTGGTTATGTTACCCTGGTCCTTTGGTTATGTTACCCTGGTCCTTTGGTTATGTTACCCTGGTCCTTTGGTTATGTTACCCTGGTCCTTTGGTTATGTTACCCTGGTCCTTTATGTTACCCTGGTCCTTTATGTTACCCTGGTCCTTTGGTTATGTTACCCTGGTCCTTTATGTTACCCTGGTCCTTTGGTTATGTTACCCTGGTCCTTTATGTTACCCTGGTCCTTTATGTTACCCTGGTCCTTTGGTTATGTTACCCTGGTCCTTTATGTTACCCTGGTCCTTTATGTTACCCTGGTCCTTTGGTTATGTTACCCTGGTCCTTTATGTTACCCTGGTCCTTTATGTTACCCTGGTCCTTTATGTTACCCTGGTCCTTTGGTTATGTTACCCTGGTCCTTTATGTTACCCTGGTCCTTTATGTTACCCTGGTCCTTTGGTTATGTTACCCTGGTCCTTTGGTTGTGTTACCCTGGCCTTTATGTTACCCTGGTCCTTTATGTTACCCTGGTCCTTTGGTTATGTTACCCTGGTCCTTTATGTTACCCTGGTCCTTTATGTTACCCTGGTCCTTTATGTTACCCTGGTCCTTTATGTTACCCTGGTCCTTTGGTTATGTTACCCTGGTCCTTTGGTTATGTTACCCTGGTCCTTTGGTTATGTTACCCTGGTCCTTTGGTTATGTTACCCTGGTCCTTTGGTTATGTTACCCTGGTCCTTTGGTTATGTTACCCTGGTCCTTTATGTTACCCTGGTCCTTTATGTTACCCTGGTCCTTTATGTTACCCTGGTCCTTTATGTTACCCTGGTCCTTTATGTTACCCTGGTCCTTTATGTTACCCTGGTCCTTTATGTTACCCTGGTCCTTTATGTTACCCTGGTCCTTTGGTTATGTTACCCTGGTCCTTTATGTTACCCTGGTCCTTTATGTTACCCTGGTCCTTTATGTTACCCTGGTCCTTTATGTTACCCTGGTCCTTTGGTTATGTTACCCTGGTCCTTTATGTTACCCTGGTCCTTTATGTTACCCTGGTCCTTTGGTTGTGTTACCCTGGTCCTTTATGTTACCCTGGTCCTTTATGTTACCCTGGTCCTTTATGTTACCCTGGTCCTTTATGTTACCCTGGTCCTTTATGTTACCCTGGTCCTTTATGTTACCCTGGTCCTTTATGTTACCCTGGTCCTTTATGTTACCCTGGTCCTTTGTGTTACCCTGGTCCTTTGGTTATGTTACCCTGGTCCTTTGGTTATGTTACCCTGGTCCTTTGGTTATGTTACCCTGGTCCTTTATGTTACCCTGGTCCTTTATGTTACCCTGGTCCTTTATGTTACCCTGGTCCTTTATGTTACCCTGGTCCTTTATGTTACCCTGGTCCTTTATGTTACCCTGGTCCTTTATGTTACCCTGGTCCTTTATGTTACCCTGGTCCTTTGGTTGTGTTACCCTGGCCTTTATGTTACCCTGGTCCTTTATGTTACCCTGGTCCTTTATGTTACCCTGGTCCTTTATGTTACCCTGGTCCTTTGGTTATGTTACCCTGGTCCTTTATGTTACCCTGGTCCTTTATGTTACCCTGGTCCTTTATGTTACCCTGGTCCTTTATGTTACCCTGGTCCTTTATGTTACCCTGGTCCTTTGTGTTACCCTGGCCTTTATGTTACCCTGGTCCTTTATGTTACCCTGGTCCTTTATGTTACCCTGGTCCTTTATGTTACCCTGGTCCTTTATGTTACCCTGGTCCTTTGGTTATGTTACCCTGGTCCTTTATGTTACCCTGGTCCTTTATGTTACCCTGGTCCTTTATGTTACCCTGGTCCTTTATGTTACCCTGGTCCTTTGGTTATGTTACCCTGGTCCTTTGGTTATATTACCCTGGTCCTTTATGTTACCCTGGTCCTTTATGTTACCCTGGTCCTTTATGTTACCCTGGTCCTTTGGTTATGTTACCCTGGTCCTTTGCTGTCGCCTTTTTTCCATTTGCAAGTTTTGGTACATTCCTTCCAGCAACATAGCACCCTGCATCCCATTGCTGGTTTGTTTCTGAAGCTCGGGCCGGTCCTGGTCAGTCCCTTAATGGGAGACCAAATGTAGCATGAGTGGTGAAAAATAAACACCTGAAAAAAATGCATTCTGGAGGGGAAAACACGTGAAAAAGGTACATGTGAAACTTGGCAACACATTTTGTCCAAAAACCACATCTGACTTGTGTGAATAAAATAATAATAATAATCCTGTGATTTGTTCACACATGTATGAAAACCACGTGTTTTCATCACATCCTTTTTTCTGGTGTTTTTTTGTAAGGGTTCATTGTGTGATATAACAGGATATCAATAAACGAAGAACATCAGAGGAGATATGCAGATGAAGGATCTGAATTGCATCACTCTGTTACAGGATAAATGTTCCTCTTGGAGTGCATTTGATGTTTAAAAAGGCTTCTGCAGTTTGTAATTTCCACTTAGAAATGTCAGACTTGATTTTCCCTTACGAAAAATGTATCAACCCCTACAAAAATGTCCATTAATTGCAATCCACATAACATTTCACATTTCCTATTGCTGCAGGATTATTTTCCTGCTGCAGCAAACTGGCTCAAATGAAGATCTTACATCTGTACGAGATGGACTACAGAGTAGCCTAGTGGTGTTTGCATTGCATCACATCTGTCATATTATCTCATACTGTCTCTGCTGAATAGGATCTAAGATCTAAACTACAAACAAACATCTGCACATGCTTTAATAAGATGGATTCACCAGCCTTTCTAGCAGAACGTTTTTGTGGTTTCCTTTTACAGTATTTACATTTGTTCAGTCGATCAGGCTACAACCAAGCCTTTCTAAATCTGCTCTTCAACATTCTTTCTGCTGTTTATTCATTGGAATTTAACAAGTAACAGAGAATATGTGATTGGGCTATAATTTGGCTAGGCAGAGTCCTGATGTGTGGAGTTGAACCTCCCTCAGTTAGTCCTGTGTCCTGGCGCCTCTACGATCCAGACCAACATAACCTCTGAAGCCTCTAGCAGGCTTGTGAATACAGGGACGTGTCAACAAATCTACACAAATTCACACCACTCAACACGTACCAGACTGCCTCGCATACAACCGTCAGGATCAAGAACAGACAGCCTCACACTGTCAAACTAACACCTAACTGTCCATCACTTCACAGCCAGCTCCTTCTTGGCAGTTCAATTTAAACATCTAGAAAAATACATTTACAGACTTCTCTCCCCGGCAGAATAAATATAAACTCATTTACACAACAAGGACACGCTCTGAGAGATCAGTCAGCATTCTGACCTCAGGAACCTCAGCTGACCTCAGGAACCTCAGCTGACCTCAGGAACCTCAGCTGACATCAGGAACCTCAGCTGACCTCAGGAACCTCAGCTGACCTCAGGAACCTCAGCTGACCTCAGGAACCTCAGCTGACCTCAGGAACCTCAGCTGACATCAGGAACCTCAGCTGACCTCAGGAACCTCAGCTGACCTCAGGAACCTCAGCTGACATCAGGAACCTCAGCTGACCTCAGGAACCTCAGCTGACCTCAGGAACCTCAGCTGACCTCAGGAACCTCAGCTGACCTCAGGAACCTCAGCTGACCTCAGGAACCTCAGCTGACCTCAGGAACCTCAGCTGACCTCAGGAACCTCAGCTGACCTCAGGAACCTCAGCTGACATCAGGAACCTCAGCTGACCTCAGGAACCTCAGCTGACCTCAGGAACCTCAGCTGACCTCAGGAACCTCAGCTGACCTCAGGATGGTCCGAGCCTGGTGTCTTAGGCCAGCGGTGTCAAAGCCATATCTTTTATAGGGCAACCTCAAGGTGGCTACACATCGGTGAAGGATCTCAATGAAGATGGTCATTTAAGTTAAAGACACATAGATATGTTTTTCAATAAACAGCCGTGTCACTTGGTCTGCTATGAAGCGGAGGAATGGGGTTTAGTTCAATTATTCATTTATTTATTATTTTACAGGTGTTTGTATTGCATTCAAGAGCACTAAGCTTTGACCACATGAAACCCCTGCTCCAGTATGATTCAAATATTTGGCACATATACAGATCAGGCCCCTGTCAGAACAACACAGGTTAAAGAGATGCTGTAGTTAAATAACACGGCCGTGATCTCTGCTCTCCATCCTCTCGTTCCCCCTGCAGTGTGACCTGTGTGGCTGGTCACGATCAAATGTGACTTGTGTGTCTGGTCACGATCAAATGTGACTTGTGTGTCTGGTCACGATCAAATGTGACTTGTGTGTCTGGTCACGATCAAATGTGACTTGTGTGTCTGGTCACGATCAAATGTGACTTGTGTGTCTGGTCACGATCAAATGTGACTTGTGTGTCTGGTCACGATCAAATGTGACTTGTGTGTCTGGTCACGATCAAATGTGACTTGTGTGTCTGGTCACGATCAAATGTGACTTGTGTGTCTGGTCATGGCACAAATTAAACTAGTTTAATCAAATATGACCTGTGTGTCTGGTCACGGCTGATATTAAACTAGTTTAATCAAACTGGAGCTCAGACACGATAAGGGGATTAAACATTCCTCCCTCTCATCTCTCTCTCTCTCTCTCTCTCTCTCCTCTCTCTCCTCTCTCTCTCTCCTCTCTCTCTTCTCTCTATCTCACCATCTCTCCATCTTTCCCTTTTCCTCTCCCCCTTTACTCAGAAATGTCCCTTCTCCATCTCTCTCCCTGCCTGCCTGTGTGTGTGTGTGTGTGTGTGTGTGTGTGTGTGTGTGTGTGTGTGTGTGTGTGTGTGTGTGTGTGTGTGTGTGTGTGTGTGTGTGTGTGTGTGTGTGTGTGTGTGTGTGTGTGTGTGTGTGTGTGTGTGTGTGTGTGTTTCAATCATCCCTCTATGTGTGTAGTGGTGTATTTCAGGAGCTAATGAGTTTGCAGAGGGATCACTTTGATTACAGGCCCCGCTAGCTGTCTCCAGCATTACTCCCTGGCTCCCCCACCTGATAACGCACACATACAAGCTAGGAAGGTAACCACACACACACACACACACACACACACACACACACACACACACACACACACCAACTGTAGTCCTAGGTGTAGCCCCCACTCCCGTCACATAACTATGCTGGCCAGAGGTGACTGGACTCAGTTTGAAAGATATCGAGCTGTAAAGACATTTTTCAATGCCCCTCGATCAATGCACAAATACTGTGTTAGTTACAAACAGACTCCAGGTGTGGTTACAGGAAATGTGGATGTATTTGTGTACTTGGCATGCAACTATACATGAACTACAGCGAGTATATCTTGACTATCGAAGAAGTTATCCAGTGATTCAATGTCAAAATGGTGATTTAATGTAAAGCTGGCCGTTCAAAACGGTATTGAACACGGATTGATGAGGTAGACCTGAGGGTGAGAGAGAAGACTTTGAAATGAATATAGTAGTGAGCTGGATCGACCATTCATCAGTCACACACACACAGATAAACCAGCACACACACACACACACACACACATTCATCTGTCATATGCCCGTTTTTCCTCACCTCATAATCAGCTGCAGTCATTAATCACCTTTGACTCCCCTGAAGGCCATCAGTGACTCAGAGGGGGTAGTGTATCAAATGCACACACACACACACACACACACACACACACACACACACACACACACACACACACACACACACACACACACACACACACACACACACACACACACACATACACATACACATACACATACACATACGCTGGTTTCAGTGAGAGGTAAGTGTCAAGGTAAGAAACCGTCTACCTTTCCCTGTTAAGCAAACACACCTACAGTACCTGCAACACACACCTCCATCTCTCACACTCATTAACCCTTTCACAGGAAACCTGAGGGTCATACCGCTGTAAATCACTCAACGAGGTATGAACACACACATGGACAGACACACACACACACACACACTCACACACATACGCAAACAACTGCGGCTTTGTGCGAGGAATCTCTGTGATACTGTATCTTCAGTCCCCATTGGGGGCCAGGGGACAGACTGAGGAAGATCACAGGCAGGGTTTGGTGACAGAAACATAACAAAGTACCAATTTTTCTTTGTGAGGTTGAGTGTGTGTGTGTGTGTGTGTGTGTGAGAGACACATAAGTTTCCCATTCCAATAAAGCCCTTTGAATTTAATTTAATTGAGAGGGAGAGAGAGAGAGGGAGGTGGGGGGAGAGGCGTGGAGTTACAGGTATTCAAATGCATTTCATGATAATATGTTAAATATTTGCCTTCTGTCGTGAGACTCAAACTCATAACCTTCTGCGCAACAACCCACAAATTACAAGGCCAACGTGTAAGCTGATGGATCAAGACACCAGTCTGTCACTTCATGAATTCATGATTCCAGCCAACATGACATTTACATTACCGGTCAAAAGTTTGGACACACCTACTAATTCAAGAGTTTTTCTTTAGTTTGACTATTTTCTACATTGCAGAATAATAGTGAAGACATCAAAACTATGAAATAACACATATGGAATCATGTAGTGAAACAAAAAAGTGTTAAACATATCAAAATATATTTTAGATTTGATTCTTCAAAGTAGCCACCCTTTGCCTTGATGACAGCTTTGCACACTCTTGGTATTCTCTCAACCAGCGTCATGAGGTAGTCACCTGGAATACATTTCAATTAACAGTTGTGCCTTGTTATAAATTAATTTGTGGAATTTCTTTCCTTCTTAATGTTTTTGAACCAATCAGTTGTGTTGTGACAAGGTAGGGGTGGTGTACAGAAGTCATCCATTTTTGGTAAAAGACCAAGTCCATATATGGCAAGAACAGCTCAAATAAGCAAAGAGAAATGACAGTCCATCATTGAAGGTAAGTTAATCCGGAAAATTTCAAGACTTTGAAAGGGATCTATTTCTATTTCATCTTTGTGCTTGTCTCCACACCCCTCCAGGTGTCGTCCATCTTCCTCATTATCCCCAGTGTATTTATTCCTGTGTTCTCTGTTTGTCTGTTATCTTATCTAGTCAGGTCTTACCAGCATGTTTTCCTCTCTCCCTGCTTTCTCAAGTTCTGTTTCCTATTTTCCCCGGTTCTGACCATTCTGCCTGCCTTGACCCCAAGTCTGCCTGCCGCTCTGTACTTGCCTTACTCTGACCCATTTACTGCCTGCTGTTCTGTACCTTATTGACTCTGCTCTGGATTACAGACCTCTCTGCCTGTCCTGACTCTGAGTCTGCCTGCTGTTCTGTACCTTATTGACTCTGCTCTGGATTACGGACCTCTGCCTGTCCTGACTCTGAGCCTGCCTGCTGTTCTGTACCTTATTGACTCTGCTCTGGATTACAGACCTCTCTGCCTGTCCTGACTCTGAGTCTGCCTGCTGTTCTGTACCTTATTGACTCTGCTCTGGATTACGGACCTCTGCCTGTCCTGACTCTGAGCCTGCCTGCTGTTCTGTACCTTATTGACTCTGCTCTGGATTACGGACCTCTGCCTGTCCTGACTCTGAGTCTGCCTGCTGTTCTGTACCTTATTGACTCTGCTCTGGATTACGGACCTCTGCCTGTCCTGACTCTGAGCCTGCCTGCTGTTCTGTACCTTATTGACTCTGCTCTGGATTACAGACCTCTGCCTGTCCTGACTCTGAGCCTGCCTGCTGTTCTGTACCTTATTGACTCTGCTCTGGATTACAGACCTCTGCCTGCCTTTGACCTGTCTTTTGCCTGCCCCCTGTTTGGGTCAATAAACATCTGTGACTCTATCTGTCTGCATCTGGGGCTTATCCTGAGTTCTGATATCAACTGTAGTCTCATAAACCATAAAGCTCTATAATGAAACTGGCTCTCATGAGAACTGCCACAGGAAAGGAAGACCCAGAGTTACCTCTGCTGCAGAGGATAAGTTCATTAGAGTTACCAGCCTCAGAAATTGCAGCCCAAATAAATTCTATAGAGAGTTCAAGTGACAGACACATCTCCCGTTCAGAGGAGACTGTGTGAATCAGGTCTTCATGGTCGAATTGCTGTAAAGAAACCACTACTAATGGACACCAATGAGAGGAAGAGACTTGCCTGGGCCAAGAAACACAATCAATGGACATTAGACCGGTGGAAATGTGAGATTTTTGGTTCCAAATGCTATGTCTTTGTGAGACACAGAGAAGGTGAACAGACGATCTCGGCATGTGTGGTTCCCACCATTAAGCATGGAGGATGAGTTGTGATGGTGTGGGGCTGCTTTGCTTGTGACACTGTCAGTGATGTATTTAGAATTCAAGTTACACTTAACCAGCATGGCTACCACAGCATTCTGCAGCGATAAGCCATCCCACCTGGTTTACGCTTAGTGGGACTATCATTTGTTTTCAACAGTACCAGGATCCAACACACTTCCAGGCTGTATAAGGGCTATTTTCCCAAGAAGGAGACTGAAGGAGTGGTGCATCAGATGACCTGGCCTGCACAATCACCCGACCTCAACCCAATTGAGATGAATTGGGATGAGTTGGACTGCAGCCAATAGGTACTCAGCATATGTGGGAACAGGTATTCACTGGTCAGTATGGCTAATGCAGTTTGCTGTTATGTAACAACTTAGATTAGTCCATGGAAGAATGTTCAAGTTAAATACTTAAAACCTACAGCATGAATAACCACTACAGCATGAATAACCACTACAACATGAATAACCACTACAACATGAATAACCACTACAACATGAATAACCACTACAACATGAATAACCACTACAGCATGAATAACCACTACAACATGAATAACCACTACAACATGAATAACCACTACAGCATGAATAACCACTACAACATGAATAACCACTACAACATGAATAACCACTACAGCATGAATAACCACTACAACATGAATAACCACTACAGCATGAATAACCACTACAACATGAATAACCACTACAACATGAATAACCACTACAACATGAATAACCACTACAGCATGAATAACCACTACAACATGAATAACCACTACAACATGAATAACCACTACAGCATGAATAACCACTACAACATGAATAACCACTACAGCATGAATAACCACTACAACATGAATAACCACTACAGCATGAATAACCACTACAACATGAATAACCACTACAACATGAATAACCACTACAGCATGAATAACCACTACAACATGAATAACCACTACAGCATGAATAACCACTACAGCATGAATAACCACTACAGCATGAATAACCACTACAACATGAATAACCACTAAAACATGAATAACCACTAAAACATGAATAACCACTACAACATGAATAACCACTAAAACATGAATAACCACTAAAACATGAATAACCACTAAAACATGAATAACCACTACAACATGAATAACCACTAAAACATGAATAACCACTACAGCATGAATAACCACTACAACATGAATAACCACTACAGCATGAATAACCACTAAAACATGAATAACCACTACAGCATGAATAACCACTACAACATGAATAACCACTACAGCATGAATAACCACTACAACATGAATAACCACTAAAACATGAATAACCACTACAGCATGAATAACCACTACAACATGAATAACCACTAAAACATGAATAA
Organism: Oncorhynchus keta; assembly: GCF_023373465.1. NCBI lineage: Eukaryota > Metazoa > Chordata > Actinopteri > Salmoniformes > Salmonidae > Oncorhynchus > Oncorhynchus keta. The sequence continues at coordinate 106,344 of NW_026284295.1, forward strand.
CCACTACAACATGAATAACCACTACAACATGAATAACCACTACAACATGAATAACCACTACAACATGAATAACCACTACAACATGAATAACCACTAAAACATGAATAACCACTACAACATGAATAACCACTACAACATGAATAACCACTACAGCATGAATAACCACTACAACATGAATAACCACTACAGCATGAATAACCACTACAACATGAATAACCACTACAACATGAATAACCACTACAACATGAATAACCACTACAACATGAATAACCACTACAGCATGAATAACCACTACAACATGAATAACCACTACAGCATGAATAACCACTACAGCATGAATAACCACTACAGCATCAATAACCACTACAACATGAATAACCACTACAGCATGAATAACCACTACAGCATGAATAACCACGACAGCATGAATAACCACTACAGCATGAATAACCACTACAGCATGAATAGCCACTACAGCATGAATAACCACTACAGCATGAATAGCCACTACAACATGAATAACCACTACAGCATGAATAACCACTACAACATGAATAACCACTACAGCATGAATAACCACTACAACATGAATAACCACTACAACATGAATAACCACTACAACATGAATAACCACTACAACATGAATAACCACTACAACATGAATAACCACTACAACATGAATAACCACTACAGCATGAATAACCACTACAACATGAATAACCACTACAACATGAATAACCACTACAAAATGAATAACCACTACAACATGAATAACCACTACAACATGAATAACCACTACAAAATGAATAACCACTACAACATGAATAACCACTACAACATGAATAACCACTACAACATGAATAACCACTACAACATGAATAACCACTACAACATGAATAACCACTACAAAATGAATAACCACTACAACATGAATAACCACTACAACATGAATAACCACTACAGCATGAATAACCACTACAGCATGAATAACCACTACAACATGAATAACCACTACAACATGAATAACCACTACAACATGAATAACCACTACAACATGAATAACCACTACAACATGAATAACCACTACAGCATGAATAACCACTACAGCATGAATAACCACTACAACATGAATAACCACTACAACATGAATAACCACTACAACATGAATAACCACTACAACATGAATAACCACTAAAACATGAATAACCACTACAACATGAATAACCACTACAACATGAATAACCACTACAGCATGAATAACCACTACAACATGAATAACCACTACAACATGAATAACCACTACAACATGAATAACCACTACAACATGAATAACCACTACAACATGAATAACCACTACAACATGAATAACCACTACAACATGAATAACCACTACAACATGAATAACCACTACAACATGAATAACCACTACAACATGAATAACCACTACAACATGAATAACCACTACAACATGAATAACCACTACAGCATGAATAACCACTACAACATGAATAACCACTACAACATGAATAACCACTACAACATGAATAACCACTACAACATGAATAACCACTACAACATGAATAACCACTACAACATGAATAACCACTACATCATGAATAACCACTACAACATGAAATGGATACATGTTGGTCTTTGGCAAATTACATTTTTTAGTGCTGAGAACCCATTGATCCATCTGTATTATGGTCATGTTCAAGAGATATGAAACAGACTCAAACTTTTAATAACAGAGAACGTACCTGAACATGTACAATAACCTGACAACATACAAACATATCGCTGTTCAGAGTCATAGCAAAAAAAATGATAAAGTTTTTCGATAAAAAAATCTAAAGAATTTGGTGTTCATTTTGGGTTCAGGTCGTACCTTCCAGTTTTCTCCCTACTGAAGTCAATCCTGCACTGTGAGAGGAGACCTTCATTCCTTCTGTTAAGTCCCATGCAGCCACTGCCAGCTAGCCTACTTCAGCAGTACTGTATCATTTTAATCATTTTAGTCAATAAGATTCTTGCTACGTAAGCTTAACTTTCTGAACATTCGAGACGTGTAGTCCACTTGTCATTCCAATCTCCTTGCATTAGCGTAGCCTCTTCTGTAGCCTGTCAACTATGTGTCTGTCTATCCCTGTTCTCTCCTCTCTGCACAGACCATACAAACGCTCCACACAGCGTGGCCGCGGCCACCTTAATCTGGTGGTCCCAGCGCGCACGACCCACGTGGAGTTCCAGGTCTCCGGTAGCCTCTGGAACTGCCGATCTGCGGCCAACAAGGCAGAGTTCATCTCAGCCTATGCCTCCCTCCAGTCCCTCGACTTCTTGGCACTGACGGAAACATGGATCACCACAGATAACACTGCTACTCCTACTGCTCTCTCTTCGTCCGCCCACGTGTTCTCGCACACCCCGAGAGCTTCTGGTCAGCGGGGTGGTGGCACCGGGATCCTCATCTCTCCCAAGTGGTCATTCTCTCTTTCTCCCCTTACCCATCTGTCTATCGCCTCCTTTGAATTTCATGCTGTCACAGTTACCAGCCCTTTCAAGCTTAACATCCTTATCATTTATCGCCCTCCAGGTCCCCTCGGAGAGTTCATCAATGAGCTTGATGTCTTGATAAGCTCCTTTCCTGAGGACGGCTCACCTCTCACAGTTCTGGGCGACTTTAACCTCCCCACGTCTACCTTTGACTCATTCCTCTCTGCCTCCTTCTTTCCACTCCTTTCCTCTTTTGACCTCACCCTCTCACCTTCCCCCTACTCACAAGGCAGGCAATACGCTCGACCTCATCTTTACTAGATGCTGTTCTTCCACTAACCTCATTGCAACTCCCCTCCAAGTCTCCGACCACTACCTTGTATCCTTTTCCCTCTCGCTCTCATCCAACACTTCCCAAACTGCCCCTACTCGGATGGTATCGCGCCGTCCCAACCTTCGCTCTCTCTCCCCGCTACTCTCTCCTCTTCCATCCTATCATCTCTTCCCTCTGCTCAAACCTTCTCCAACCTATCTCCTGATTCTGCCTCCTCAACCCTCCTCTCCTCCCTTTCTGCATCCTTTGACTCTATGTCCCCTATCTTCCAGGCCGGCTCGGTCCTCCCCTCCCGCTCCGTGGCTCGACGACTCATTGCGAGCTCACAGAACAGGGCTCCGGGCAGCCGAGCGGAAATGGAGGAAAACTCGTCTCCCTGCGGACCTGGCATCCTTTCACTCCCTCCTCTCTACATTTTCCTCCTCTGTCTCTGCTGCTAAAGCCACTTTCTACCACTCTAAATTCCAAGCATCTGCCTCTAACCCTAGGAAGCTCTTTGCCACCTTCTCGTGCCTCCTGAATCCTCCTCCCCCTCCCCCCTCCTCCCTCTCTGCAGATGACTTCGTCAACCATTTTGAAAAGAAGGTCGACGACATCCGATCCTCGTTTGCTAAGTCAAACGACACCGCTGGTTCTGCTCACACTGCCCTACCCTATGCTCTGACCTCTTTCTCCCCTCTCTCTCCAGATGAAATCTTGCGTCTTGTGACGGCCGGCCGCCCAACAACCTGCCCGCTCGACCCTATCCCCTCCTCTCTTCTCCAGACCATTTCCGGAGACCTTCTCCCTTACCTCACCTCGCTCATCAACTCATCCCTGACCGCTGGCTA